>NC_072732.1:213637099-213776111 GCF_026930045.1 Uloborus diversus
CTATTATACACTTAAGTTTTGCCGATACCTTTTACTTAAAATGCAATGTTGATTTAATGCTCATTTTCTTTTGATTCCCCTCCCTAGAATACTTTGCTTAATTTCTACTTTCCTCATACCCCTAATTTCTTACACCATAAAATTACAGATAATGATCTCCAAGTTTTAATGCCAGCATGCCAAAGAAGTTTTGTAAATGTTTTTCTTTTGACATTTATGAAACTTTTGCACCAGGAAAAACTTTAGAGTACTGAGCTAACTACAGGAATAACTTAGAGAAGCATATTCATTCTTGGTATGATAACAGCAAGAATTTGTTTTAAAATAGAATAATACAGATTTTTTTAAGCCGGCTGTGTTACAATTCTAGGCAAAATAATTGTACCAGAAATAAAACATATCTGTGACCAAGTAAAAATGTTCAAACCAAACTTTTTATCTCGAGGAAAATTAGCCTAAAAAATGTTAGCATTTATAAAGAGGGTTTTAGTCATAAATTAAGTGACAACATCCCTTTATATTAATTCTGTAAATGCTTTTTATTACATCCGACACAAGAATCATATATTTAGACTACACTATAATGACTGATGTTGAATGCACTTGAATTTTAACAAGTCGGTTTTAAAGCATTATTGCCAGCAAAATTAGTACTTCACAGCAGACTTTAATAAAGTAACTGTTGTGCAAGTTCTAAATTCAGCTAGTGTGCTTTAAGTTTCTATAACCTCATCCATCTTCTCATTATTCAGGATCAAACAATTGACATCTTGGTAAACTAACATGGAACCCTTCTGAAAAATAGATACATTAATAAACAAAAAATGTATTCATAATTCACAATACAAATTGAACATTCAACTTTGGGTCACATTGAAATAATTATTTTTATACTTATCTCACAGGAAGTTTGTGCATCAGATGAACTTAATACTGATTTCTGACTGCAAAGCATAGACCCAGCATTTCAAAGATTCTAATGGTTGTTCTTGTTCATTGAAAGGTCCAGTTAAAGCATTATTACTAGCAAAATTAAGACTTTGCAGCAGACTTTAATAAAGTAACTGTCATGCAAAGTCTAAATTCAACTAGTGTCGTGCTTTAAGTTTCCATGAAATCATTAATCTTCTCGCTATTCAGGATCAAACAATTGCCATCTTGGTAAACTAACATGGAGGAACCCTTCTAAAAAATATGTAATAAGCAAAAAAAGTATTCATAATTCACAATACAAATTGAACATTCAACTTTGGGCACATTGAAATTATTTTTATACTTATCCCACAGGAAGTTTGTGCATCAGATGAACTTAATACTGATTTCTGACTGCAAAGCATAGACCCAGCATTTCAAAGATTCTAATGGTTGTTCTTGTTCATTGAAAAGTCCAGTTAAAGCATTATTACCAGCAAAATTAAGACTTTGCAGCAGACTTTAATAAAGTAACTGTCATGCAAAGTCTAAATTCAACTAGTGTTGTGCTTTAAGTTTCCTTGAAATCATTCATCTTCTCGCTATTCAGGATCAAACAATTGACATCTTGGTAAACTAACATGGAGGAACCCTTCTGAAAAATATACAATAAGCGAAAAATGTATTCATAATACAAATAGAACATTAAACTTTGGGCACACTGAAATAAAGCATTTTTATACACATGTCCGCAGGAATTTTGTGCATCAGATGAACTTGGAACTGATGACTGACCAGTGAAAAACCCACAATCTCAAAGATTTCAATCATTGCTCTAACAATTGACTGCTCACTGAAAGGTGAACTTACACTTCAGGTTCTATTGACAAATGTACCAGGTGCCCTACTAATTTAATAGAATAGTGTTTCATGCTTAAATAATTTAGCTCTTAGCAAACTACAAAAATCTTTCATTTGTTGCTAGACAAAGTTAAAGTTCAGTAGAAATTAAAAATCTGGCATATAATTTTATGTAATGAATTACTGTCTGTTCTCGAACTCCGCGACTAGCAGCTGCGAACGGTTCCAACTGAAAAAGGGGTGATGGTTTAAGGAAGTGCACTTTCCGATGCATTCAGTTTTTGCTTGCTCGTTACTTCCTTCTTGCTATCACCCCTGTTTCGATAAAATCAGAAGAGACCTGACGCATGCGCAAATTCGAGTAAGGTTTCGCGTTAAAATATCGAACAGTAAACAGCTAAATAGTTTAATTATGTAAGGATTAGGAAATAAGTATTTTACTCATGATAAACACCTATTTGTTACACATCTATAATGCTGGATAAGAATAATACCTAAAATGCATGAATTTTAACAGTAAATTAAACAGCATACTGATTTCTGACACCAAGAATATGAAAATTAATAAATGTTCATTTTTGGAACACCCGGAAAGGCTAATAGGGAGAATATTCAACAAGAAGACAAGATATGATGGTTGAATGGAAGGGGACTTAACAGGAAGAACCTTTACAGAGTTAATTTTTGAAGGAAATATTTTGCCGGGAAATTGAACAGTTAAAGGGCTATTCCACGGAAAACGGTAATTTTTTCCTGCATGTGACGCTTCATATATTTCATAAAAAAATAATTATTTAAAAGGATAATGAACAAAATTTTGTTGCTTAAGATATCACAAACGCATGTGTGACTTCTTTAGCCAAAACTTTCTTCAAAAATTATTTCTTTTTTATGAAATACAGAAACCGTCACGTGCGGGACAAAATGACCATTTTCAATGGAATAGGCATAGACATATTTTTTTTTCAATGGTTTAAATAATTATTTCTAAACTTATGAGATATGTTTCCTTTACATTGGAACCATAGCTTTCAAAATCTGCAATTTGTTTCGTCATTGCTGTATTAATAGAGCAAAAATATTAGCTTATCCACAAGCAAGTTACCAGAGGTTGACTTTAGATGTCACGCACGTGACGCATGTAAATAAATTTTAATTTAAATAACAAAATTGTTTCAGAAGTATCTTTGTATCAAATTTAAAGATTAAAAAAATTGCTTACCCCAGTTTCATTAAAATATTAAGAGATATAATGAAATGTTAATGAAATTTAAGCGTATTTTTGTCCCACATGTGACGGAAGAATGGCCCTAAATAGTTTCAACTATGCAACAGGAAAAGAAAATAAATGTCAGAATGAAGTTATTTGATGCTCAACTACACAGGAGACAGAAAGAATCCTTACTTAAGACGTGATATCTGAAAGAAAGTTAAGTTTAGCAGAAAATTAAATTTGCTGCTAAATATTCCTAATTGTTCAAGGAACAAAAATGCTTTACAGTACAATTTTCAATAGCGTTCATTAGAAACACATCTTTGCACGCTAATGGCTTACAGGAGGAATCTGCCTTTAAGAATAGATGACAGGAATAAATTTAATTCTGGCAGTAATTAAATTAATTATACATCAAAATGGTTTTAAACAATTAACTCACGATAACAGATTTCTAGTTGACGCAGATCTACGCACGCTAAAGGCTTACAGGAACAATTCTGGCAAAAGTCAACACGTGTGAGAAAAATGATTGTTAATTTTGGATAATTAAGCAACTCAGTAGCTTTAATTATGCAAGGAAAAGGAAACATCTAAATGTTTCACAAAGGATAAACGTTCAATGATGTGAATACATGCACGCTTACAAGAAGAATCCTTAAGGACCTCTTAAAGAAATGTACGTTAATTTAGGCGGGAAATTAAAAGAAGCCTAATAGTTTCGATTATTCAAGGGGGGGGGGGGGGAAGCAAAAATCTCAAGCACACGAGAAACGTTTATTTAATGCACACATATGCAAGCTAACGTCTAACAACAATTCCCATATTATATTAGATATCTGAAAGACGTCTAATTATGGCATAAATAAATATAAATTTTGTCCGGATAGAAAGTACAGATGCACAGAATGATAATCTAGAAAAAAAAACCTAAGGCCTAGCCATAATAAATCTTAATACATGCTTTTAATTTCATGACCGTTGTACTGTCCAACCACAGATTGCATGGAATTTTCAAACATCCAGATCAACGAATTTATGTGAATAAGGGGGAAAAGTAAAAATTTGATGCGCGTATTCCGCTCATTTGAATGAGACTCTGCTTCTGCAAAAGCTGACATCGGTAAAAAATAATAAATTTATCCATTTCCGGCTGTAAAACGGTGTTTGTCATTCCATACAATCCGTGTTCAGACAGTAAGCATAAATAAAGGAACATGTTCTTTTTCAAAATAAAAAAACAAAACAAAAAGATACAACTTACTATAGTCACATCCAAGAAAATGTTTCACTTACTTTCATGCATATTTAATTGTAAAAATCTCATCATAATAAATACATTAACACATTACTCATTACTACATTCTTCAAGCCATTTTTAAACCACGCACGAGGTACAGGAAGAATCCTTGTCGCCAAGTCTTAGAATGATATCATTTAGCGCCAAAATATAGGGTTGCCTCCCGTTTATCTGTCAGGATCGTTCCTGCATTGACCGATTTTCTTCTTTAATTACTTATGTTAAATATTTTATTTTTCATTTTTATCGATTTTAATAGAGTTAATTTAGTATGAGCTGTTTTTATTCTTTTTTTTTTTACTTTTACAGCTATACAATTCAGAAATAAAAAATATGCATTAGTTGGTGCACAGTCATAAGACATTTTTTTTTTCTGAACAACGTTTAATATTTAACTGGGCATTTTTAATCTGTATTAAAAATTTTTAAGTGACTAATAATTTTATGAATATAAAATAAAAAAGGATATTACATCACTTTGTAAAATTAATGATGTATTAATACATCATAAAAATATAGTACAAAACTTTTTGATTATTTTTAGTGATAAATGAATGAACAATATTACTACTATTAATATAACTTTTTGAAAATAGTGTAGTTTAAAAAATATTGAATATATCAAAACATTATGTATTTTCAAAATATGGGATACATTTCGTGATATATATCATGATATATATCAGCAAACCTTGATTGTTATTTTTTTATAGATATGTTAAAGTTTTTTGAAAAAGTTGATTAATAAATCATTGCAAAATCAGAAACATATACTTAGAATTAAATTGTGTGAAAATCTTTAATAAAAGAATTTCGGCACCTGAAAATTATTTTTTGTTGGGATAAATGCCTGGAACAATAGGTCTGTTTTTGCAAGCCCCTATTCTGATGAAGAGTCCATTTAGGGACCCAGAAAAGGTAGTAAGCAGGTCTATGAAAAGGATTGTTTATTACAAATCTGTGCTTACTGTGACTGACCAATTTTTATTCCAGATGGCTAAGAATTAAATTCAAGCAATAATAATTTTTCACAATAAGCTTAAAGTACTATGCCCCCCCCCCCCTCCTCTCAAAAAATATTGAAAAATGAATAATGATGAGTGCAAGTGATTATAATTGAATGATGAATGAACATTCATTATTTGATAATGAATGCACTATAAAGTAATCAAAAATGAAAGATATTGCATATTTTCCCCAGCTATTTTTCCCCTTAAATTGCATCTGAGGTAGTGTTTAACTTGAACAAAAAAAGGAACAGGGTGCTTCCAGATAAAAGGGCACTTTTAAACAAAAATTTTGTAATTGAAAAGCTGCTTTAGAAAAACTTCTTAGTATGCTATATGCATACAAAACCAAAGTTTTTTTTTATTGTACTTTTTTTTTTTGCAAATAATAAATATTTATAAAGATAAAGCTGTGGTGTTATTTCCTGTTTATTTGGTAAACATTTTCATGCTTAATGTTTTTCATTATTTATCGTTTATATTCAAAAAAAAAAATATAAGTTATTATAAGAATGCTTAATGTTTTTTCATTTTCTTTTAGATTTATAATGATAATAGAAATGTTTTTTGCACTCCTACTGGAAGTTCTTCATTTAAAGCATTTCGAGATGACTTTGTTATGTTTAGGAAGTTGTACCCTGGTTATGCTGAAGGTGAAGGTAATATATTTGATCTTTTTTTTTCTTCTGAATTTAATAAATATGTTTTAAAATATTGACTCCCACCTAGTTTAAGGAGTCCTAGTTAAGTTAGTTCTATTTAACAACTTTAAACGGATCAAAAAAAAAAAAAAAAAAAAAAAATCCTTAAGTAAACTGGGTGCTTAAATAGAATGCTTCTAAAACTACAGTAGAGCAGGGTTGTCAACCTTAGAGAAACAGTTTGAGGAGCATCTGTGGTGATTTTGAGGAGCATTTTGAAATTTTCCAAAGCAACTTGGTATTTTGCATAAAATTCACTAAAAAAAAATTAAAAACCACTTATCTAAAATAGTTTTTGAGCTTTGATAATCATTTTAAGCATGTGCATAAAAATAAAAAACAGCTTTGAACACTTTGTCATGCTTGAAAACGCTCGGCCGAGAAATGTGGAGAAAGACTATTTTTTTTTGCAGAGCTGCAGAGTTTCGCTATTTTTGAGGAGCAACTCCGCAAAATGCGGAGCAGTTGGCAACCCTGGTAGCGATTCAGGACCGTGAACAGTCGTCTTTAAATAGAGTGTCGTTAAACAGAGAGCCAACTGTATTACCAAGTTAATTCGCACAAAATTGCAGAGAGGATGTCTTTTCACCTATAAGCTCATTTGAAAAAAAATGTTCTTTGTAACCCAAAAAAACACATGTATACAGTTCTCTGTTATTTTGTGTTAATTAGCATTATGATATTGCTGTTTACTTTTCTGCACGTTATTTGCCACCTTGTTGGATAATAAAGTTGATGAAGAAGCTTTTTTTTTTTTTTTGCTCAATCTGTTTCCTGAATGTTTTCAAATTATCCACCCATGCAAAATAAAATTAGAAAAAAAAAACTTAAGATTTTGGTAATATTTCAACCAAGGTATTGATTGTTCCCTTTAATTTTTGTACCTCAGAGCCAGAAGGATGTTAGTCATATTATGATAATTTTATAGGAGAGAGGGAAAAAAAATTTCTGGTGCGTGTAAAAGATGAGACAGGCGTTCTTTTAACAGTGGTAAAAATTGAAAAGGATTTTCTTTTTATGAATTACGTTCACATGGCTAGATGAGGAATAGACTTACATAGGCTACAATGCACTAAAAACAGAAAATTGCAATTTTTGGACTTACGTCAGTCTGGCTCTGAGATATAGAATTATTAGTTTGAAAACAAAATTCTGTTACTTTTTATTCAGTCACTTTTTCCTCATTAAATATATTTTACTGCCTATAAAAATGACCACTAAGACTTAAAAATATTCCTTTGTGTATGGTTTTGAATTTATTTTTAAAAGATTTGCATGTTATAAAGAGTAGAGAATTTGAAAAGAAAAACAGAATTAATATTTAACTCAATTTTGTACGAATTTCTTATTGATATTTCTCAATTTTACTTTGCAGATCCTTTTGAAAAGTTATCAGATGAAATAATCCTACATATATTTAAGTGGTTACCCAAAATGGTTTTAGTGAAATGTTCCCGAGTGTGCAAAAGGTGGAGAAACTTGAGGTATTTTTCATTCCAGGAGCAAAAAAATCTTATTTTTAAATTTATTCTCTTAAAAATCTTATTTTTAATTTTTACTAAATGTTGAAAAAGATTAAGAACGTATAAGGTTTTGTGCTTTTCGTAGAAATCTAAACAAGTTTCAGTATGATTTGTCAAAGGAAAAATAAGTCGTTAGATCTAGATGACCTATGCAGGCCCCTCATTTCAAAATTTTCCGAGGGGAGGGGTGTTGCAAAGTGTCTGTGTTCAATTGTTTTGTAGGGGGAAACAACAAAATATGTACAAAACTGCCTGATTTCACCATGTTTCTAGAATCCGGGGGGGGGGGGGAGGATTTCAATTAATTCCTCTCTTGATTGCCCAAATGACGGCCCTGGACATACACAATAGTTTGTTTAAAAGAAGTGTTTGTTGTATGTTTTACTTCTGGCTTTATTTTGGAATATCAATTCATATAGATCAGGTAGCTCTGATAAATTGAAATTTGACTCGGCGATGTTTACTTCTGTTTCGGGTAATAAAGAAGGGTAATTGGGGACGAGTTGGTTTTCATTTGTAGTAGTCTTGCAAAAATATTCCAATGGAAATCTGTGCCAATAACGCATTTCATTTTCACTGAACTCCCTAAAACCAGGTAAACATTGTCAAGACCATAGCTCAACTAAGCGAAGTCACATTACACAAAGGGTTACACGAAGTTTGTTACACAAAGGAAACAAACACAATAAATGCAAAGAATAAACAGCATACAAGAAATGAGGAGAACTACTGCAGATCAGGGAGTTCATAAAAGCTCTGACATTCCAAAACAATATCATTTCCTGATTTCAGCACATCTCTGAGACTTTAAACATGTTGACACAAGAAGATGCAGTCATGATGTCCACCCTATGAATCTGACAAGCATGCAAAGGGAGGATATTGATGATATTCTATTCAGATGTTCTGCCGTATTATCATAATGTATCCTTAGCCTGAAATTCTCTGTTGTCTCCTTATGGGGGTCTGGCATAATTTTCCAACTATCTTGGGTTTTTTCTCAGGTTTTTCTCATTGATTTACTGCTTGGTCAGATTTAATAGTATCTACCGACTTATCGTGCAACTCTTATCCGGAGTTATGTGACTTCGTATTAATGAGAAATATAAATTAGTTTGGGAAACCATTGAGATTTAAATAGTTCATATTAAATTATCAATCAAATAAATCCCAGGGAGGAATGAGGATTAGTTTTTAGTGCCAATTGGGGGGGGGGGGGGCGTATAGCATATTATGCAGCTTAATAGTTTTTTTTTTTTTTTTTTTTTTGACCAACTTTAAAAAATGGGGAGGTTTCCAATTTGGAAATCTTTCCGTGTATGTCCCCCCCCCCCTCCATAAAAATGAACAAGGTTTTTAAGTGACTCCAGGAAAATTGATTCGTTATCTTGATCTTCAAGTGAACAAATCAACCTTTTTATTGCCCTCGATTCCTACATGCAAAGTTATCCATTGAAACATAATTATTGTTCCTGAGAAAGTTTTGGGCATTTCTGAATACTGAAAAGACCCAAGTTTCTGTGTAATGATTTGTATTTTGTAGTAGCGGCCTGAATGGCCACTTGAGAGCCAACCAGAATAACTGAGCATTCACTAAAATAAAAGCATCAAGAAGGATAAATTGAGACAGTGAGAAGGAAAGGGATGCAAGTGGCAAAATTAAAAATTTGGAGATAGCCGGCAGGGGCGGCATTTCAGCATTTCATTTGGGGGGTCGACTTAAATATGAATTACCTCTGTATGGAACAAAACACATACAGTAGAAGACCATTATAACGCACACCTTGGGACCAGAGCTTTTGCATTATACAGGTTTTTGCGTTATATAGATCATTTCACAAATTTTGAAACTAATATTCAGAATATATCTATATATTAGCACTTCAGAATGAGTTTTATCTGCAATGAGTATTAAAGCACCAATATTGCAATTAGTTATTCACAAATAAATATGTTTCACAATCAAAATCCTGCACTTCTGCTAGCTTCATGGTTGGCATAACAGCTGCATTTTCAAGAGCCATCTGGTATTTTCTGTTTACTATGAGTACTAATTTTCAATTTAAAGCTTTGAAATAAGATGGAAAGATGAAAAACTTTCAAAATTTAATTAGCCAAACAATTTTTATTTTTGCAAAGCTAAACAGAAGGATTTTTTTAACTTCAAAACCTATTGTTTACTTCTGAAAAATAGTGAATTTTATAGAGAATTGCGTTATACAGGTTGGCGTTATAACGGTCTTCTACTGTATTGGCTAACAGCAAGTAATCATGATATGGGGGGAGACTGCATAGTTAAAGAGCCCACAGAAAAGATATTTGTTGATGTGATATATTATTTTAAAAAATAGTATGTATTTTTAAAAAGTATCTATGAAAGTATTACTTTGCATTGAGCAGCTGACATGGGTTTCTAGCAGAAGAAAGTGATGAACACTCATTTAATAGGCACACTGAAAATATGAGCGTAACAATAAATGTAAAATACCAAGGCATTTTCTTGTGAAAATCATGCAGCCACACCACTGCACGGGCCTTGCATAACCATCGTTACGCAGCGCACACAAGAACGAGATATTTAGCCTATATAATGGAATGACGTCTTTAGTTAAAATTAACCATGATTCTTCATCAGTTCTTTCTTCTCTCTTCGTGTCTCTGCCTCCTCTTGAACTCCCTATTTGCCACCCCTGATAACCGGTACAAATAGTAGGGGAACCTCTCCTCTGTCTTGAGGCAAAATAAAGTATATGTAGTCGTGGTAGGTGCTGATGTAGAGCATGATTTAGAAAAAAAATTCAATGAAAGCCTACTTAGGATGTTATCTTTAAATGCGTTTTACTCAAAACTTGAAAATGTCCACTCACATCCCTTTGCTTCTCACTGGCTCAATTGATACAAACTAAGCTCTTTAAGGGAGCAGTGGTCTTTAATAGACTACTCCAGGACTTCAACCAATAAAGCAAGAAGCTGGCAAACCCCCTAGAGCAGTGGTGCCCAACCATTTTTACCAGAGGCTATATTAAGGCGAATCTTGTGGTCCAGTACGCATATAAAGTTTAAATATTTAAATTTTATATGGAGAAAACTGAAAAGGAAAGAAAATTATTACATATGAACATTTGTTTTGGTAATCTTTGGGCCGTAATTTTAACTCCATAGTTCAAATTTGTGAGTTTATTGATCATCTCGAGTGCATTTATATGTAGTAGACCTTCATTAAGCCTAATTTAACTTAATCCAGACAGCCATTTAGATTTGAAGTAGAGTCGCAAAAAACCCAAGGTAATTTGGGTTCATGCCATCTCGGAGGACTGAAAATTCGTATTATCTGAAAACTTTTTCCAGGTTACAGTTTTACACTTTTTGGATTACATAAAGAGGAGTGAAGTGTGAAGTACAAAGTGCCATGTACAACAGAGTTCGTACGGGTCATGGAAATCCTGGAAAGTCATGGAAAAAAAGAAACAAATTTCAGATCTAGAAAAGTCGTGGAAAATTGACATTTTCATTCAAAGTCATAGAAATTTATTAAAAGTCATGGAAAAATGTCCTGGACTAAGAGAAAGTAACAGTAGCTAAAAAAGCATTAGAAATCTAGAGTGATTTAACAGTATTGCACATATAAAAGCTATTAAAACTGGAAAATAGAACGATCCCAAAAACATATCTGAATTTTGAAATCTCATTACATCCACTTCTGCAGCAGCCGCTCGTCCTTTTCCCAATGTGATCTTATTGCTTGGATATCACTCATTTCATATTTACTATTATTTTAAACACTTTTAATATTTTATGTTCTATGGTAGCGAACTTACACTTTCTTGATTTTGCCACGCCCACTCAAAAAACTCAATTCAATTGCATCCGAGTTCGTTTCCATCACTCGTAAAAACTTAATTACTAAATCTATCAGTTTATCTCAATTTGTTGAAAGTTTTAGAAAATGAAGATCTTTTGCCCGGAAATATAATACAAAAATAGGGGAATTCTAATATTCTAAAACAGTAGTGCCCAACATACGGCCTGAAAAACTTAATCCATGCGGCCAACTGCTACGTTCAATGTCAGGAATCCAACACTATTAATTTATATGCATTTGAAAATGTGCAAATAAGTTAACAAGTACATTTTAATTAGAAGATTAATTCGCTACTGATTTTTTTTTTTTTTTTAATAAATATCTGGTTTAGAAACATAAGTTTACTGAAGTATGTGGGTTTATTTTAAAGAACCAAAATACTGTCAAATTATGTGGATGATTAAATGCACTGTTGACACTAAAATGCAACTTTTGAAGCAGGTTTATTGAAACTTAGTAATGACTCATTTAACCTTTCTCCCATTCATTATCATTCTGCCCTTTTACAAAGAAATTTTTAGACATTTAATTATCATTGTATTGCTTTCACTGTATTTTACTTTACTTAAATTTATATGATAAAGATATAATAGTGTAGTTTTTTAGGTGTACACTGATATTTTTTTCAATCATGAGTAAGTGCTTCAATGAGGTAGTGGCATTCACATAGAAGTTTTGCTAATGCTCATTGCCAAAAATTGGCAAGTTTGATATTAAATAGTCTACTATTCTCTCTGTCACAAGGTCATGAAATTTTTTATGAAGTCATGAAAAAGTCTTGGAAAAGTTATGGAATTGTTTCATCCAAACAGTGTATGAACCCTGGTACAAAGAAAAAGGAGTACAGTAAAACCTGCAATGTTGACCACTTTTGTCGGGTACAGAATTAGTCTTACACCATATATATCAAGCTCTATAAGTTGACCACCTGTCTAAGTTGCTTCACAGATGGATCAGTTTCATGTGCCTGTAGGTGGGGCACCTTGAGTATATAAATATATTGAGCAACAACTGGTAGATATTAATGATATGAGTGAGAAAGACATCTTTGATAGTTTGGAGGGCAAACTATTTCTGTGAGAGTTTAGAAACGCATTGTTGTTATCAAGGTTGTTTTGACCTCTCTGGTAATAATCCAAAGTGCTTTTTCTGAGCTCTTCTCAAAGAATCATCCCTTATGTCTTAAAAATCAAAACCTCACACCATATTTTATGACAGGTTTAACATGTGTTGTACATTTAGCAGTAAGTTACCGCCCCTAAGCCAGGGCTAAAGCAGAACTTCATGCAGTATACCAGAATGGATGTAATAACTGGGCTGTCTGGTATATTGCATGTGTTGTACATTTTATTCAGTGTAGTCTGTATGCTACGCCGCTTGACACCAGCTAGTATTTTTGCAATTGAGATTCTTTCTGCTTATTCTTTGGTAGTATTCACATGATCAGCAATATTGAATTTATTGTCCAATAAGATTTATTGCATTGCTGAGAAATAAAAACAAGCAGTCATATGCTTTCTGCTATTTGACAAAAGAATCTAATATAT
The DNA here is from genome assembly GCF_026930045.1 of Uloborus diversus. NCBI lineage: Eukaryota > Metazoa > Arthropoda > Arachnida > Araneae > Uloboridae > Uloborus > Uloborus diversus. The sequence continues at coordinate 213,650,026 of NC_072732.1, forward strand.
ATTCTGAAGAATTATTTTTAGAATAAAATATTTATCTATATTTTTATGCTGTATACCAGTTGTAAATACACTATAATACTCTGTACAGATTCTATACCATTTCATAATCTCCTTCAGAAAGGCAACAAATGGAAGGTGTAGAAATGCTAAAGTAGGGCTTAGAAAAATGTTTACAGGTTATTAATTTACTCTTTTATGTATAATTTTGATCACATAATCTAGATCAAAAACATGCCACATCATGATTTTTAAAAGATGTGTGCCGAACTATCTCTTTTTACTAGTCTTACTAAATGATGCTAATGAGGAAGCTTTTTTCAGCTATGATGAAACATTGTGGAGGAGGTATGATTTTGGAAAGAAATTAGTTAAGCCTGGTGTTTTAGGAACTCTTTTGAGTCGCGGTACAAGTGTGTTGAGGCTAACTATGTCCGAAGTGAGTTGAATTATCGATATTTCCTTTTAATGAATGACTTGCATTGCTATTTTAAGTTATTAAATGAGCTTGCCATAAAAAAAATTGTATTATCAAGTTAAGTAAATCATGACATGCTCTAAAATATATTAATCTTCAGCCAGGGCGTGCTTAAGGCATTGTATCTGTAATGCTTCAATAAGTGTAAAGGTACCTCTCTAGTTGACCAATGAGTATATTGGAACAAATCGTCACCTCAGAGCAACAATAAGATATCTTAATGTTATTTCTGGGATTAGATATCACACTGTTGCTTTGAGGCGACGATATGGTCGCAAATGAAATGCTGACACACTAATGTATATTAAGCCAGAAACTGATAAATGCAAAGGTGGTCAAAAAATATTGTACAAAAACGATTTTATACATCCTTTTTTGAAGTTTAAGAAAGGTGTAAAGCGGTTGTTTTAATTTGTGGCCTGTAGCTGTAATACATGTGCCTCAACAACAATCGACCCACAGAGATTGACAAAAGCTTGTCATATTGGCTTGTCACTACGACAATTGGTGCGTTATTCCGAATCACATATTACAATAGCAGTGCTCAAATTTCAACAACTTCATTCAACCTTTTTCATAAACTAAAATATTGTGTGAAATCATCCTTGTGTATTAAATTTGTGAACCGTTTTGCATCCGTTAGTTTCTGGCTTTGTGTGCATATAGTGCATCAGTATTGTGTTTGCAAACATTTGTTCCTGTGTTGTTATTAGTCATAACATGGGTGGTTATCATCTCTCTAAGTTTGTTGAAACATTTCAGATACACCCTGCAATATGTATTTATGCTAGTGTGCGGAATTTATATGTGTAATTACACATTAAAACAACTAGAGCTGGAAAAAATTAAGTATTGAACAAATCCTGAACACTACAAGCAAATTGTTTTTGTCTTTTGCTGATTTTGGGCACTTTTTTAAAAAATAAGTAAACAGCTAAAGTTGATAAAGAAATAAAATTAATAAATATTGTTGAATTAAGAAAGAGTTTTAGTATCTTTATGTGGTCTCATTCAACTAATACTTTCCAAAACATCAGTGTATAAATTGGTCATGAATCAAGCCCCCCCCCCCCCCCCCACAGCCCACACACACACACATGCAACTAAATCAGAAGTAATGAGAAACAGAAAAGATAAGGAATATTATGCTTTTTTTTCTGAAATTTACTTTTTATCTGTATGTTTTATTTTTTGATACAATTTAAAACTTCGTGTTATGCTTAAAATTTAGCTAAATGTTTCTTCTTCTTCATCATCAGCACAACAGCCTGGTGCAGGCCAAGGCTTTCTCCGTCTGCTTCCTCCAGGCGGTACGACACGTTGCCAGGTTTCTCCACCTGTTCACTCCCAAAATTTTTAGGTCCTTCTCAACACTGGCCAGCCACTTTGTTGCTGGTCTTCCCCTTCTCCTTGTACCCTCAATCTTCGAAAAAGTAAGCTTTTTAACCGGGTCCAGATCTGCACGCCTAAATACGTGCCCCAGCCATCTGATTCTATTGGCTTTAATTACTCTTAAGTTGTTGGGTTGTCTGTATTTATGGTATACTTCAAAGTTATATAAACTTCTCCAAGCATCATTTTCTTTTACTGCTCCAAAAATTGACCGCAGGATCTTTCTTTCAAAAATGAGAAGTCTGTTTTCCTCTGTTTTATTAATTGCCCATGTCTCACTACCGTATAAAATGATCGGTCTTATGAGGGTTTTGTATGAATTTATTTTTGTATTAATGTGGAAAGGAGCTTAGATTTTAATTGGCTCTTTAAGCCAAAGTAGCATCTGTTTGCCATCAAAATTCGATTTCCAATTTCAACTTTAAACTCATTCTTACTGGTTATAAGCGCACCCAAGTATTTAAACTGGGTGACTCCTTCAAAAGTATAGTTTCCAATATTAAGCGGCTGCACATCATGTATTCTAGTGCTCGCAACCAAAAACTTAAGTTTTTTCCTCGTTTACAGCCAAGCCCAACTCCTTGGCAGCGCTCTCAAGGGCAACAAATGCCTCAATGACATCCTGTTTTCTTCGCCCAACGATGTCGATATCGTCCGCGTATGCCAATATCTGTATAGTTCTCTGCAGGATTGTGCCTCTAGTGTTGATACCCGAGTCTCGTATAACCTTTTCAAGGGCTAAATTGAACAAAATGCAAGACAGAGAGTCTCCTTGTCTAAGGCCTCTCTCTGTATAGAAGTCCTCCGATACTTCAGACATGGTCTTAATCCTGCATTTTACGCTTCGCAAAGTCATTTTTACAAGATTGATAAGCTTAGGAGGGATTCCGAATTCGTACATTGCTTCAAACAATTTATTCCTGTTGATACAATCATATGCTGCCTTGAAGTCAATGAACAGATGGTAGGTATCAATTCCGTACTCTTTGGTCTTTTCCAGGATTTGTCTTATAGAGTGAATTTGGTCTATGGTAGACTTCCCCTCCAGGAAGCCACATTGATAGTTTCCTACAACTTTTAAAACATACGGAAGAAGTCTACGAAATAGGATGTTGGAAAAAATCTTAAAAGCCACATTCAGAAGTGTGATATTATGGGGTCTTATTCAACTAATACTTTCCAAAACATCAGTGTATAAATTGGTCATGAATCAAGCCCCCCCCCCCCCCCACACACACAACTAAATCAGAAGTAATGAGAAACAGAAAAAATAAGGAATATTATGATTTTTTTTCTGAAATTTACTTTTTATCTGTATGTTTTATTTTTTGATACAATTTAAAACTTCGTGTTATGCTTAAAATTTAGCTAAATGTTTAGTAATGAGAATAACAAAGAATAATAAGTAATGCTAGTTTAGAATAAGTAATGCAAAGAGTAAGTAAGCTTAAAAGGAAAATCTTTTGTTTAAAGAAAATCTGCGTTAATTCTTAGCATCACAATTTAATATTCATGGTTCAAATGAATCAAAATTTTAAATCATGAATTGTGTCGCCCCTTTGATTTTGTTTTTAATGTAGACAACTTTGTTTCAGATAAAATCTCCTGTTTTCTTAGTTGATCCAGATGTTTTAGCAACAAATATGTAAGTTTTTATGGAAAATAATTTTGACAACTTTGAATTTTAAGTTACATTTTACTTAATGTTTCCGCCTCAATCTTCGCCATATTTCCACATTCTAACTATGTTTCTTGCAATACTTCCTTTTGACTTTTCAGGTCTTTTTGCAAACTTCAGTACTTAGATTTAAGCATGGTAACTGTTTCGGAAGAAAATCTTGCATGTCTACTTCTTGTGTGTAATAAGCTAAAAAAGTTAAGCCTTGAAAATTGTACTTTGAACGAAGCCTGTTGCAGGTAAGACGATTCAATTTTTTTTCTGCAAGTATTATTTCCAAAAGTTAAATTAACACCATTTCTATCTCTTCTTTTTTTTCCAGAAACATTGCTCAAAATACAGAACTGATTGTTTTAAATATGGCTATGTGTCAAGGTCTGACGTCAAGAGGGCTTGTCAAAATTTGTGAAAGCTGTTCTAAGTAAGATACTTGTTATGTATTTAAACTCTGAGTGTTCAAGATGAACACATTTATCATAAAAGAACTCCATAATTACAAAAGAGGGAGTATTCAACAACTATAAAATCGCCTGTCAAGGTATGACGGGTGAAAATTGCTTCTACATTTGAACGAAGCCATTGCGAATGTTTGGTGATATATTGATACTTGAAATTGTAACCCTAACTCCAGTGAATCAACCTAAACTCCAGTAGGTAGTATTCATTGTAGAGCACTTTCTCATTTCTTCATTCTCCGAAAATTGCAGTCTTGCCAGTAAAAAAGTTAAGTTACCGGAGTGAGTTCAGCCTTGTTAAAATAAAGCATTTTCCTGCATGTCAAACATTACCAAATATATTGACAAATTATCATGCCATGGTGCGAGTTTCATTGTTGATGACCTCAGGAGCATTACTTGATCATTCGCTATTATACAGGATGGTTATAATTAAAGTTCCACTTTCAAAACGCTGTAAAAATAAAACCACTGGTCAGAATGACGTCAAATTTGAACGTAATATCATCAAAGATGGGGGGAACGTATGGCAGAAAAAAAATAAATAGTTGGAATTTTTAGCAATAGATGGCGCTGTAAGCATCATAATTTAATTAAATCGATTTTTAATTGTCCTGAGGCCAAAAACCGCAGAAAAAGCATCAGTAGAAATCAAATCGTTCTTTAATTTTCGTAAGACTGGCGCAAAAGATGTTCAATATGCTGTCCCCTGCCCGTTTTCTTAAACAAGTTGAAATCAAGATACAGCATGAAGTGTTTCCGGGGTCACATTTAGAATGTGTTGTGCAATGTATGCCTTCAGCTCAGCAAAGTTTGCAATCAGAGCATTGAACACAAAAGTTTTCAGATAGCCCCATAACCAGAAGTCACACGGGTTAAGATCAGGTGATCGTTACAGCCACACTGTAGTGAAATGGCAACTTCAATGTGTGGTGCGCATGACAGGTGTTTTGATTTACATATTTTGACACCTGCAGAGCCATCTATTGCTAAAAATTCCAACTATTTATTTTTCTTCTGCCATTCATTTTCCCCCTTCTTTGATAATATTCCGTTGAAGTTTGACGTCATTCTGACCAGTGGTTTTATTTTTACAGCGTTTTGAAAGTGGAACTTTAATTATAATCACCCTGTATATATGAGGATGATCTGTTTTGTGTGTTCGCTGGCAACACTGATGTCGGAGTTGATATCCAAGTTCTACATTACAAAGGTAACTAGCCTAGCCTCAACAGCCAGGACCATACCCTCAATAGCTCATAGCCAAACAAGACTAAATGCTTCATTTCTAAAAACTTAGCACTAACTTGTGTGTGTGTTTTTTAGCGAGTTAAGTTCTATGACTTTACCCTTGAGACTAATTCCTTTGGGGGTATTTGAAATCAAATTCCTTTATTAAAAGGTGGTTGGACATTTACAAATGCTATCTACAGAGCAAGTTATAGAGACCTATGCCATAAGTTGTATTTTGTATTTAAATAAGGACATCCATTGCAATGATGTTAGAATAGTTTGCCATTTTGTAATTATATACTGTTATTTATTTTATTTTATTTGTTTTTTAAAATCTCAGAATTTTGTATAAGGACTCAGTAACTGAAAAAAAAAATTTAGTTATAAACTGTTACACGTATGTAGGAAAGATTTGTGTACTATTTGTTTTGATTTAAATTGTGCTTCTTTTTTAAAAAGATTTTTTCTTTGACAATTGTAGTGAATTTTTCCTTTCCAAATCACTGTTAAAATTTTTAATTCCTTGGGAATTAAACTATTTTCCAAAATGAAATATGAACTTTGATGTTTTAAAATTACTAATTGCTGTAAAACTAAGTATTTGTATGTTATTCTAATGTATACAATTTGTGTAAATTCATTGAAAAATCCGATTTGCGTTTAACATTTCAGTTTTGTGAACCGCGTTGATTAAAATCTCTTTGGTGTGTATGTTGCGAGTAGAAATATAGTTTTGATATCCCTTTCTCTCTCCCACTATTTTTGTATTGGTGTATGAATTCTTATTTTTAAATTCAAAAGGACAACAAAATGCTTTATTTCTAAAAACTTAGCACTAACATTTGGGTGTGTGTTTTTATTTATTTTTTGTAAATCAGTTTGACATAGAACTTTTAAATCTGACTACGTGTTCCATTCCATAAACAATGGGATCGCATATTTAAAATTAAAACCACGTGAGATTTTAAAATATAACCTACTTTAAAACTTTGTGATAAATTTACTGTCAATGCAGTGTTTTCAAGAAATTGAATTGAAACTCATATTATCAAAAACAAAGAATTTTTTGACCCAAAATTACTTTTGCAATCAAGTTTTTCAAAACTTCCTGAATAAGAGTTTATAAGTTTTTTTTTAATCTTCTGATATATCATTACTTTATGTCAAAAATAGAGTTAAAAATATTTTATGCGAAAGTAATTAAAGGGATTAGTGGATAAAGGTGTTAACTGACATTTTTTTTGAAAGATGGGTTTTATGGACGGGTAAAAGTGCTAAATGATTATTTTTCATATAAGCTAACATTGAAAGTCATATCCTGTGTATTTCCAGAGATCCTGGATGATAAAGGTGTTACCTAATAGATAACCATAAGTTTTCTATCAGTTAAAACTGTAATTTGTCAAACATATGATTTGTCATTTAACACCTTTATCCATTGACCCCTTGAATTGTCTGAAAATAACTACTTCTCTTTGAAAATATGCACTCACAATTATGGAGTGCACGAAAAAAAATGCAATTGAAAAGAATAAGCTAACATTTTTTTTTCTTTTTAAACATTTGCCTTTGCACTTTGAATTTACTTTTCAATCATATTTTTCCACCTGTTTACCGGCATCATAATTGTTTTGACTACACAATGTTTTTAAGCACATAATCCTCCACTGTAAGTTACGTTTCATTTTCAGGTACAATATGACATACTGATCGATGTAATCAAATAAAAAAAATATTTTTAAAAAATTTGTAGTTTTTGTTTTATGCATGTCACTTTGAATTATAATATGAGTTGCCTCTGCAGATTGAAAGAATGGAACCTTGCTTGGACAGACCTGCGCTTTGCAGACATGGAAGTATTTCTACCATGCCTTCCTCACTCGCTCAGAAGGTTCAATATTAGTGGTCATAGAAATGCATTAGCTTATGAAGGTTTGCTACCCTGTTTTTAAATGTTTCTATTTATCATTGCTATAGACAACACAAGATCATTTTTATGTATTTAAAATTGCAAATATTTTCATTTACCTTGAACCTCAAAAAATCTTTTCAATCTTTTCAGGCCTCAATTTGATTTTGATTGTTGCAAAATTATGTTTTTTGAAAGAAATTGAGATTAGTACTTCATGCTTTTTCAATTTTCAGTAACATTCTGTAGGATGCTATTGGAACAAAATTTATTATCTTATCTCTTTTAACAGTTTTTTCTAGCAGGATTTAAAAATATCACATTTTGGTGTGTATCGTATATTTTCAATCAGCCCAAACTAAAGTCTCAATGTAGTAACTTTATCCTCAATTCAGTTTTGTATTATTATAAAAATATACTGGTAGACACTTAAAGCAGATGTTTTTTTTTTTTTTTTCATTATTCATCATTTTTCATGTATACATATATATTTTATGTAAAAATTTATGTACTTAAAATGGTATTTATGGATAAATGATTTTGTAATCATATGAAATGTGATAATTTAATATCGTTAAAAAATGTATAACTGATACTGATACATGCTGTTACATTGAATATTGACTATCATATTAATGTGCTCTATAAAACTGATTACATATATGTTTGTGCCCTAAAAAAATACAGAAAACAGCACAGTATCATAAACATAAAATATCGTAAAATTAAGTCAAGAAAAAACTATTTAAAAATCATGATATATTAGTATATTTGTCAATTGTAATTTTTTATGTTTGTATGTATTTTAGAATTATTATTTTACTTTACATTTTTATTAATTGTGATTGAATTACTTAAACATTAGCTACTTTACTCATTTTTTCTTTTGATAGCATTAGCTTTTTGTTTGCAAAAATTTTACAAGGTTATATAATTCAGAAATAAAAATACTCATTAAGTCTGTGAATAATTAACATTCATATGATTGATACAGATAATTTTTATGTTCCTTAGAGGAGGCTGGTGACATCTGTCTCCTGCTCGGTTATTCACTAATTTAGATTGATGAGCTCTAATAAGAAGGAAACTGCAGTCCCTGGATGTGACAACCGGGCTGTCTGGTATATTGCATATAGGGAGGATGGTAGTTTGGCAGATACTTGGCAAACTAGATATCATAACTTTTTAAGGCTGAGGGTTTAGGGTGAAGGCATTCTTTTCTGCGAGGAATAAATTATGGTTTTCTTGGCAGAGAAATTTTTATAACAGGGTTGTTTTTTATTTATATTTACCTTAATAATTTAAAGTTGATAGCAAAAGAATAGCTATAAGTATGTCCAGTATTTCCTTTTTCCTTTGATTAAACACACAATTCCCCCTGCACAGATTGTACAATCATTTATGGTGTCTAACAGACGTGGCGTACTTGAGAAGTGTTGGAGAGTCAGCCTAAAACCACTCCAGCTGACCTATTATTATTCATTCAAACATCACAAGTGTTTGAAATGGAAGACATGGTCCAATTCTTTGTTAAAAAAAGAAGGATGTGAGAAAGTATTTTTATATTTTTTTAATGTCATGTAAACAATTCTATGAATACAAATAACCACACTATAGCCGGAAAGCAGGATTGCAAGCCGCATTTGCTTGTTGTTCTATGCTGTTTTGTGAACAAGCATTATTTTTATTGCAATAAGGAGTAATTCTGCTTAGTTAAGAATTTGCTTTGTTAATTAACCATGTTATCTGGATTGCTTTTGGTCCCAGTTAATCCATGTTAAACTGTGAGCTTTTAAAAGTGCTCAACTTATTAACTTTAAGTGGAAGCTCAACCAGGACGTATGATACTTCTTGAAGAAACATATTTATCTTGTGCAACATCATGAAGAGCCAAATTTAAAAAGTAACTTGTTTATTATGGCTATGATATATACAATGACATGTTAAAGGAAGTATTGAGAATACGCTCTTTACAATATTAAGTAGCTCATAATACTTTAAATGACTTCTGAAGCTGTTCTGAAGACATTCTAAGTCAAAGTATGAAACGTTAAACATACTGAGCTATTATATCATGTCAAGAGCAATAAGCCGAAGCTATCGGCAAAAACGGACAGACTCAACTGAGCTGCCGAAAGAAACAACCAAGTCTGACTTGGGTTGAAATTGAAAGGGAAGAGGATGAGGCAAAGTGCCGGGAGCTTAAATGCTACCGGCAATTTGCATATTCTGCTGACGCGATCTTGTTGCAAGAAGGAATGAACGAATGAGAAAAAACCTAATGCAAATTAAGGTTGCCAACACTTTTGGAAAATAATTTACTTCCTTTCGTAACAATCCAGATAGACAAAGTTGTTCTATACATACATTTGGTCGATGTCCATTACCTTTACTAATAATAAAGCTGAAAGTGTCTCGGGATGTCTTGATGTCTGTTACGTGCATAGCGCCTAGACCGTTCGACCGATTTTCATGAAATTTGGCACAGAATTAGTTTGTAGCATAGGAGTGATCACCTCAAAGCGATTTTTCAAAAATTTGATTTTGTTTTTTGCTATTTCAATTTTAAGAACATTTCACCGAGGATATTTTCATATCATTGACGAGTAAATTACCAAATTATCATAACGTGGAATCGTAACATGGGCGAGCAAATGAACATGGAAAATTGGCAAGAAATTCATCATCCATTATTAATAAATATGCAGGCGAACCAAATGACCTTTTAATTTTCTACTACGGGCGATGCCGTTCGGGTACCGCTAGTAGTAAATAAAGTTAAAGGTGTTGGGAAGGGGTATTCTCTTCCCGCCTCCCTCCCCAACTTTGAGAAATCAATGTATACCCATAAGTTGGCATGGATTTTGTTTTTCGATGTAGCATAGACTTATGAACCCGCCCCCCCCCCCTTTCCCCGAAAATTTTTTAAATGATGCGCCTGGTTTTGAAGTTATCAGAACCAGTTTTTAGTTTCTGATTCTACGCTGTAACTAAGGAGCAATTTAGTGCTTTGATTTTCAAGTTCTTTTTTCTGCAAAAGGAAAGCACTTAGTTATTAATCATCTTTTTATTAAAATGTTGCTGAATATTTACTACTGTAGTTAAATCCCTTTACAACAAGAAACCTCAAATCTTGTCTGTTTTGATGGAATTCAAGCAATGTAATTGCAATTAAAATAGGACTGAACATTTATTTTGTTGAATGGAATATTTCTTTGTAATAGTATTCACCCTAATACGATTTTACTGTAATTAAGATTCTAATTAATCATTTAAATTTTTCCATTTCTTAGGTGTTGCTGATATCACTAAACGGTGTCCTAACTTAATTGAGCTTGATATCAGTGATTCTCCTATGTTGAGTGAAGCAGCACTAAATATCATAGTCAAAAACTGTCTAAAGCTGGAACACTTGCATACTAGTCGATCCTATAACATCCCTACCATGAGTTACAGGTAAGAAGAAATTCCTAGTTCGAGAATGCAAAGTTTTTTAGAAAAGGCATTGTTATTCCGTTCCAAAGGTTTAAATATTTTTATTTATTTTTAACTTTTTTTTTGGGGGGGGGATATTTATACTGTTTATTACTCAATGCATAAAAGTTGCTCCACACAATAAATATATGTCAACTAGAGGACCCGACAGACGTTGTTCTGTTCAAACTTTGTAAATTGAAAAGTTAAAAAATTTCAACAAACTATCAGGTGTTTCAACCGTTTTGTTGAAAAAAATAAGTAAAAAGAAAATGTTTTAAGCTGCTTGGTGTCAGAATGCGTATAGTATTTATTACAACTTGATTTATCTAATGCCCACTGAGTAGTTGTTTTATTAACTATTTTTTCTCTTGTACTTGATGGTTTGTTCTTTCAGCCATAATCAAAAGATAAAAAGCATCCTCGGATATTAAGTGTAAAAATCTAACTACCCATCTAGAACAAACGGGAAATCCCGCTGCAACATCCCTCCATATGAAAAATAATGAAACAATCGAAAGGATATTGTTTAGAAAAATGGTAAAGGTAAAAACAGTTCTCTGAATAAACGAAAATCACTCATACCTCAACCCCTTCCCGATGTAAAATAAACATTCTTCAACTAAAATGACTAAACACTCTTTAAAAATGAAAAACAATTTTTGCAATTTGAAATATTTCGCCAAATAAAAAAAATACAATGAATTACATTAACAGTATCTTTAAAATGTAAAAAAATGATCACGCAACTCTGTTGTTTCTAGCCAAAGCCACCAAGCCACCACGTTACTGTAATCCAACCAATTGGTAAGCGAAGCCAACTCCGACCGATTAGTGGTCCGATCTTTTGAACTAAAACTTTTTAAGCTTCATACATTGCCTAATTTGTTCTTTCCACCAAAGATAAAGATCTTCCACTGCACTGATCTTTTTGTACAGAACTACCCTGTTGTAAGCAATAAATAAATACCTTTGTGCCGAGGAATAACAGGAAATATCCAACGTTGTTTAGCACAAATAAACAGATTTCAGAATACACGTGTTTCGAGGTTTCAAGGAACCCCTTTTTCAATTCAAAGGTGTGAGGTTCTAGATGTAAAGACACCCAGTAAAAGCAATGAAAATGAACAGTAGACAGTTTAAATATCAAAATAAGCAATAACAAAAGCAAAACAAGACAAAACGGAACTCAAAGTCTTGTTTTGCTTTTGTTATTGCTTATTTTGATATTTAAACTGTCTACTGTCCATTTTCACTGCTTTTACTGGGTGTCTTTACATCTAGAAGCTCACACCTTTGAATTGAAAAAGGGGTTCCTTGAAACCTCGAAACACGTGTATTCTGAAATCTGTTTATTTGTGCTAAACAACGTTGGATATTTCCTGTTATACCCTGTAGTAATTTATCTGGACGAAAATAAAATTTGTTTTGTCTTTAAATTCCATCATCTTTTCCTTTAATGATGTACTGATTAGTTAGATTATCCTTAAAGTATTCTTGACATTGGTGCCAAAACTCAGCCGAGGATTTCAGCCGAGAAACAAATATTGCTAGGTATGGTACTTTTTGATCATTTAGTTAGGAAAACCTAAAGCACCGATCCGTTCACATGGTTCAGCTACAACGACAAAATACACCTTTTGCGTGAACCTTGCAGTACTTTATTTTAAAATATATCACGGGACCTGAAATCATTGCTTTCAAGAAATGAAGGCTTCACTCTCTCTCTCTCTCTACCTTTCATCTATTCTCAGTCGACATATCACAGTAGGAAATTTCATTATGAAAAGCGGAGCTGGCTTTCTTATTGTCCTTTGGCAACAGGTTAAATATTTATTTCAGTTCTCGCTCAACAACAGGTTAAAATAAATATTGATCATTTGGGAGCTATAACCATCTAATGTTTAATTAACAAAAATGTTTCCGATTCGATCCATTGCGCTTCAAAACCATACTTGCCACTACTTAATTACATACAAAAAATTTGATCAAAATTGGTCAGCCGTTTAAAAGCCTTATGGTGACAAAAGTATGCACAGAAGATTTTTATATATTAAGATAAAAGGGCAAATCAAAGCAAATAATATTTTTATAGCATTTTTTAGTACCAGCAATTTACACTCTAAGACAAAAAAAAAGTTGCACCATGAAGGAAGTCTTAGAATACAATGACATTTGGAAGGTATCTTAAGTGTATATGGAAGAGTGAATGATTAGAAAATGAGAACGATATAAGCAAAATTTATTGAACAACATACACAAAATGGGTAACATTCAGTATGGGGTATGGCCGCCATTATTCCGAATACAACATGCTAATCGTCTTGGTAACGAATCGTACAGGTTCTTAATGAAGTCCTGTGGTAGTCTATCCCATGCTGCTTTAACTTTGTTACGGAGTTCCGGCAGATTTCAAGGTACGGGTGGAGTGTTAACATCTCGTCCCATGGCATCCCACACATTCTCGATTGGGGACAGGTCTGGTGAATATGCCGGCCACTCCATGCTGTCTAGGCCTTGAAGACAAGCTTTAGAGACGGCAGCAATATGGGGTCGAGCGTTGTCTTGTTGGAATAGCGGCCGAACACGGGTGCTCAGGAATGGCAAAGCAACTGGCTGCAGGACTCTTGAACTTAACGTTGGCCGGTCAAAGCATCGTTAATGAACACTAGAGGTGATTTTGCATCATATGCAATTGCGCCCCACACCATGACACCAGGTCTCGTGGACGTATGACGCTGTACAATAAACCGTAAATCTTGGCGCTGACCACGTTGCCTCCACACGTGGATTCTATTGTCGTTTCCACCAAGACAGAAGCGGGACTCGTCAGTGAAGACTACGCGATACCATTCGACGCTCCATGTCCGTCTTGTACGGCACCATTCCAATCTTTTCCGACGATGCAATGCTGTTAATGGCAGTCGTCGTAACGGTCTACGTGAGCACAGTCCCACGTCGTGCAGCCGTCGGCAAATGGTGCGACCACTTATTGGCTGATTGATTAAAGGTCCCACAGCCCGTTAGATGTCTGCAACTGTGCTGGTTGGATCGTTACGAGCTTGCCTTACGAGCCTCCGGTCCTCCCTCGGTACGGTTTTTCTCGGCCTCCCTGAGCCTGGTTGACGCTGATATGTGCCTTGTTGAGTCCACTGCCGCCAAATGCGTGCAACAGTAACATCAGTGTAACCAACGTGCTGTGCTATCCGTCGAAATGACCATCCAGCTTCTCGGAGGCCAATTATGCGACCACTTTCGAACACTCCTGGTTGTGTAAATTGCTCGCACACTTTATTTCGAGGCATAATCCAATGTTAAACGACGTAACTAACAAATCAGATTGAGTTAAATTAAAATTGCTGCTCTACTGGACGCCCTTATATAGTTGGTCTTGCGCTGTGCTTAGGGCCACCCAGCGCGCGTTGCATGCGCAACCTTAACCTGGAAATTTAATCATTTGCATATCTTAGGCAGAAGAACCATCCCTCCAAATTTCATTCACATCGGTCCACACCTTCCTGGTGCAACTTTTTTTTGTCTTAGAGTGTATTATTTCCCCATATTATGGCTTTTAATGTTCAAGACTCAAACATTTTACCCCTCATCTCCAATTTTTTCTGTTTTTAATATTGTACGTGCATGATTGTATGATTGTTGTATAACAGTTTCATTGTCATATGGCAATGAAACTGCCATACGACAGATGAACACAGTGAAATTTACTGAAAATACAAATGCTTCATAACTGCTATAAAACATATTATTTCATACTTCATTTACTTCATAAGTATACCATCGTAAAAAGCTTTTAAATGAACTAATTTGTTTCATTTTCGTAAATATTTCAGATTTTGCTTGTGTATACATATGTATGTTATGTGTGATAATTTGGTGTAAAAATGTTCCTTAAATGAAAATAATCAATGCATTTATTTATTACTGTTAAGTTCAACATTTTCAATTTACTGAATTTTCAGCCCCCCCCCCCCCTTCCCTACAAAGCAGTAGCCTTTCAATGAACATCTTTGTCAGATGTAGAACAACACTTAAAATTTAACCTATAATTGTTAAAAATCTCTGTATAATAGAGCGGGAACTTTTGCACTTGGCAAAACCTGTATTTCGAACTTCAGACATTTGTTATAAATCAATCAAGATTCTCTAAAATGTTCATAGCATCTTATAAAAGTATGCAGTTTCATCTTTTTAATTTGTTAGTTTTCTTTATTATTGGTTCTATTCTATGAAATGAAAGCCAAGCACTGCGACCAGAGATCTGTTGTACCAGAAGTTCTATTCTAAAAAAAACCCACTGTTTTCCATTCAGATCCTCTGAAGTTCTATTCCTCATAAATTTTTGTTTATGTACTGCTCCATTTTTCTCCCCTCCGGAAGTTCATTGTGATATAATTTTGAACATGAAATTCTTGACTGAATGAACATATGAACAGTGATAAAGGAAGAGTTGTTTTTTAATGGTTAAAGAGATGTAATCTATTATCCCATCTACTAGTTTAATGCTGACTCTTAGGGTCAACTGGGGTTAGTGTGGCTAGGGTCTATAAAGTTAATTTTCGACTGTATTACTGTGCCATGGGGCGTGGGCAGGTAAAGGGTAGTAACTGCAAATTTTTCTTTCTTTCTTTTTTTTTTTTGCATTTTCATCGTCTATTGTACGCTAGCTTTATTGTACAAGCTTGCTTATTTAGTTTCCGCTGAAGAAAAAGCGTGAAACAAACTTCAGATTCCAACACTTCCCTATTGTTGGTATTGAATCCACCACATATTTCTTCAAATATCGACAAAAATCATTTCTGCAGAGACTGACTGTAGAATACTGAATGCAACTTTATTCAAAGCAAGTTCTTAAATGTCAAATATGTAATTTTTAAATTATGAGAACTACATTCATCATTCAGTGATCATTTGACATCAACAGAATTTGTATCCTCTTTCAGAATTTTGAAGGAACTGAAGAACTTCAAAAAGCTGGAAATATTTCGCACTCTGATGGAAGATGCCCTTGCTGACCTGCGTAGTTTCCTGCCAGATGTGAAGATTAACCAGTGCATATTTTCTACTGTCGCTCGACCTACCACGGGAATACGAAGGACAAGTATTTGGGGCCTTCGAGTCAGAGACTGAAATATTTGCTACAAAGTAAGCAACATTGCACTTAATTGCTTACTTGCAGAGCCAAATTTGGAAGTGTGGAAGCCCCGGGACAACAAAGAAGTGGAGGCCCTTAATTAGGTTCCAAAAGATCATTTTTTCGAAAATATCCGATACTTTGACATATATCCGAATATTTTGATATATATGTATACATCCGATATTTTCGACCCGTAAAAGTTAGGATATTTTGTAAAAATTTTACTGTGGGGGGCCCCTTTGTTGTGGAGGCCACGGGGCAGTAGCCCTGCCTGCCCTCCCCTAAATCCGGCCCTGCTTACTTGTGTTTATATATATATATAGCAATGGCATTTTTAGACACTAGTATGTAGAGTCAAGGAATGTGAAGCAAAATGAAGTGGTTAGTGAAAAATGTCCCCCCCTTTTTTTTCTTTTTGTTAGGGGCAAAGTTAAAAATAAAATATTTTTCTAATGAAGCTTTTTCTATTTGATTATTAAAAATCTTTCATTGAATGAATGGTTAAAGAATGAAACAATAAAGAAGTTAATAATGCATGAGGTAATATAAGTGAATGAATAAATACGTAAATCATTTAATGAATTTCTGAAGGAAATGAACTATTTCACTTTGCCTCATTTACTTTCCCTCCGTGCACTTGACATTCAATTAAACATTTAAAATAAAACCATGCTTAATATCAATTACATCAGTACTGCACTGGACATCAGTAAATTCAAATAATACTTGAAATATTAATTACAAATACTTTATAATTTTACAATAACAAAAAGTATTTTTGATAAACCACAAAATCTTGCAATATGTGTATCAAATTTTGAACATGACTTGTATTCTTTTTTCCCTGATCTCTTGAGCTACTCATTTTTTGACTGAAATCAACTTTATGCTCTAGAAATTAATTAAAATGTTGTTAGATAGGTGGCGTTGCAAACTGGAAATATTTTACCATTTCACTTTACCAAACATTTCCCTACTGCTGCCATGTTTGCTTCTCTTACTTTGTCGCTTTTTTAAAGTCAATATAAGATTTTGGAAATTGTTTGTAAGTGAGAATATTCAGCTTGGACTATTTTCAAGTAAGGCTAAGAAATTTTGACAAGAATTCAGCCATTTTGCCATGAATTCTAGACCCTGGGTATTGTGTTATTAAAAAAATGTAAAGAATGCTGAGAAAAAAATGGAATAGGATCAAATACAGTTCCCTAAGTCTGTTGTGGATATTTGTTTCATATTCTTAAAGGATATGGAACTAAATTTACTATTTTTCTCTTTAAAAAAATGATATACTATTATTTTGAACTTAGCTTGAAAAAAGCTGAAACTCAAAGGCAGTTTTAAATACAGTAACCTCTCATTATATCGCTCTTTTCGGGGGACAAAGAAAAAGCGGGATACATCCGAAAGCGCGATATAACCGAGATCATTAAAATAAGTTATCCATCCAACATACAAGTAAATAAGCATTCTTTCTTATTGACATGATTTTCAAATCGCTTTGATGTAGTTCACGAATGTACTATCACACGTATTAAAATTTAAACTAGACAAAAAATTCAGTAAATTTCAGCATCAGAAAGGTACAAACATCAAATGAAGATGGTCTTTCTTAGCTACCGCGAGATAAGAGTAAGCAGTTTAATACCCTCCTATTCCCAATAAATTTCTTTTGAAGAGTATTCAGTTTCCCGCAATCTCACCCCCATAATTCTTTTTAAGCGAGCTGACATGTGTATCACATGATTTCCTTTTACTCCAATTTAATGTCATTTTGGCATTTTTAATATGATTCAATTGTTTACTTTCTAAATATCACCAACAGTGACCAATGAACCTTTGATTCATTTTTTTTCTAGGTACTTTACACGGCTTTCATTCAAGGCTCCATTGCAGAGACATATCCCTTATTCCATCGTATTTGCCAATTTTATTTAATGCTGCCATTTATATTGCTGCCTGTGATATCATGCCATAACGTATCTGATCTCAATATTACTTTGAGTGATAAATATTTTCCAGTATTAAAGTGCCTTAACTAAACTCAACTTGACAATTACAAGTTTATGAAACAACATATCACAATTTTGAGCTTCATACTTAAGAATAAGTATTTTCTTAATCAATTGTGCCTTTTATGTAATGCAAGCACTTGATATTATTTCAAGCTGTTGATGTGGAGACCGATGTTTAATGATATAGCTTGGATATTTTATAAGTTGCAAGAGTTATATTTTGAAGAATATTGTGAATATGTTTTCCACTTGTAGCTTTAGTTTTTATTATTATTACTATTATTATTATTATTTTAAATCTGTAGAATATCCTTGATAATATATATGCTAAAACTTAAGGCATCTTTAAAAATCGTTCACTTTTAATGTACATGTTTTTTTTTTTTTTTTTTTGAAAATTATTTTCTGAAATGTAGTTGAAGTAAATGTTGCAAACATATTCCATGAAAATGTAAAAATTTGCTTTCTCATGCTTTTTTAAAAGTTATATTGTTTTAAAAATATATGAAAAGTTTCCATATTGATGAGTATTATATCCTTATCTAAAAAGCAAAATTCATGCCGCTGAATAAAATTGGCTGTTAGCGCTTTTTTCGGAATCAATCATTAAAATTTCATGTCATTGTGTTTCATCCTTTTTGCATTTATGCTTTTTTTGTTGTTAGGGGAAAAAATGCCTTAAGTGTTATACTGTTAATGATGCAATTGAAAATTACTATGTTTGGTGTGTTCCCACTTTGTTAAAACCTTTTTTTAAAATCTGGGACAGTAGCTTTTAAAATTTGTTCTTTGTTGTAAAATTAACTTTTAAACTTTTCTGCACTTGTAATTGTAGGCACCCATGCCTAGTTATAAAATTACTCTTTTTGTTTTGCGCTATGTAAAGATTCCAGTATTTTGATATCTTTAGTAGGAACTAGAATTATCTAATTTAAGGTGAATGATAATTAACCATTTGCATTAATGAGCTATTCATGATAGTCTAGGATGCAACTTTAATTTCAACATTTTCTTTCCCCCAGTTTTAAAAATATTTCATAAAATATTTTCATGAAAAAAGAGAAAGTTTTAGAGAAATCTAAGTGCAACACTTGTCGTGCAGCCTTAATTTGTTTCAGTGCCCAAAATGTTACTGTTTTTCACAAATAATATTTTTTCAAAAAAAAGTTGAAGTGATGAATGGATAAATCCTCTCGACAAAGTATTATTTTACTGGGTAAAGTCTGCCCCTGAAATTGGTGAAATTCCCAAACCAAAGTGTGTTGGATTTTCACCACTTTACTAGATTAATGTGTAGCAATTTGAAAATCAGTGAAATTTTTCTTACTTGAGAATTTTAGGAGTGCTCCATATAAAAGGAACACTTTGGAAAAAATACTTTGAAAATAGGATTGTTTGTTTTTCAATTTTGTCACACGTAAAAATTTCTGGTGTAGCTGGCAAAATATCTATAAAATACGCTCTGAAAAGGCGCTGTTTTTTTTAAATAAGTATAATTACAATCTTGCAATTTGAAATCTATTGTTATAAAAAAATAACCTTGAAATTTCTGGGTGCACTGTTTACTCTGATATAAAAATAATAGATCCAAAACTAAAAAAAAGTTTGAGCATACAAGATTTCTCTATGTAGATAATTGCTGTTTATTTTTAAAAAGACATTCTATGTCACTATCTGTTTTCGTTATTTGATAATAGAGTAAGTTCACCTTTTTTTTCTTCTAATGTACCTATATTAAGTCACAACTTTGAGTTCTGCTTCATCATCGCAATTACTGTTAATTTTTATAAATACTCGATGCTTTTCTATTCCTATCTAGATTATCAAATTTATATTTTTTAAATTACTTCTTAAATCTAATATTTGAAATATTTCTAGTCTTTTTAAGAAGGGTTGCATTACACTGCCCTGAGCAGGTAAATATCAGTATGCTAATTTTTCATATTTGTCATCTTCTTTTTACTTTGTTTATTTGGTTTCCACTAAAAATAAAGCACGAAAATTACTCCAACATTTTATTAGTGTTTGTGGGGATTAACTAAAAAACTCATTTTTGTAAGTACTGTGTTTTACCTGCTCACTGTAGTATACTACTGGGGATGAACCTAAACATTTTTTAAAAATTAGTTTAAATATGTAAAAATGTCTTTTTGTTCTTGTTAAAACACCTACGGTGCAAAAATTGGCAATGAAAGTTAAATAATACACATGCTTCAAAGTTACTAGGAATACAAGCATGCTTTAATTTTCTTTAGTGTGAAAAGGTGAAAAACTTAACTAGTCTTGAAAAGTATATTTCTTTGGATAGTAGATTTGCTATGTCCTTTATCTTATATTGATGGAGGGATTCCTTTTAATCCTGATACAATATGTTATATTTCATTGGCCATTGCAAGTGTTTCAAGTTACATGCGTTATTTTGTTCATGTGTATACCAACCATGATTGTTAAGGTATTTATAACATGTTACTATTATAAGCATTCCGTTCTTTCTCCTGTCTTGCCAAAATATGCTCTTAAAATTTTATTTCTCTAGTTTAGGTTATACTGGGCCTAAAATGCATGTGTTTTTATCCCCCTTTTTTCGACTAAAGTGTTTGTCATATGCAGTAATGTGTGTTGAGTTTTATTTATTCTCCTTCTTTTTTTAACTTTTATTTGCAGCTAGCGTGTAAATCATCATTTAAAATATGGAAAAGTATGTACAGTAAAACCGCATTAATCCAGGACTAGTAAGGAATCCAGGTTATATGAATTAAAGAAAGTACAGATTAAACAAAATAACCTATAAATTGAGTCATAGTGTATAAACAAACTACTGAACATAGTAAAAACTATATTATAAATTCAAGAGAATGAAGTATAAAACTGTAAAAAAGAAAATTACAAAATACAGCCTTACAGAAATACTTGTCTTTTATTGATACAGTATGTACATCATCTTAATGGATGTCTGGATTAAACAAAGCCCGTCTTCGTATGGTCTGGATTAATGTAGGTTGACTGTATTTTAGTTTAAAATAATTTTGTTGAATTTGTGTAGTTAGCTTTGTACTAAATTGTATGTACGTCTAACTTTCGAACAAGCTTTCAGAGATATGATTTTTGGCATGTTGAAGAACATCCCTTTTCTCACATTTAATTTATTGCTCAAGAGTGTACAGGTGCTAAATATTATTTATTTTCATTTTCAGTGTTTATGAATGAGTGTGTATGAATTATTTATTTCATTCAATGAATTCTTTTTCTCATACTGTATTTTAAGTACTTTTCAAAATAATTAATCTTTCTTTTTTTCTCCCGTATATATTGTGCAAAGCATGCAATTTGTTCTTGTGGTGACTCTAATGTATAGTTAATTCATTCCTTTTTGAGAGAAGTTATGAACTAAGCTGTCCACTGCCAGTTGCCTGCCACCAATGAAGTGCATTCCAGTCAAGTGCTTGTGGTCAGGCTCTGTACTTATGTTGTTATGTGTGAAGTTATAAACTGATATTTTTGTAGTGAATGGTTTTTTTCTCAGTTCAATATATTTGGGTGCAATTTTATCTGATAAATAAAGTGATTGAACTCGAAGATGTGTCTCATTTCTCCATAAATCAAAATCTAGTTCATTTTAATGCAGTGGTTTCCAATCTATGGGCAAGGACGGATACAAGGAAGGGGCGATTGCCCCTCCCTTGAGGGACTCTGCACTGGGAATGTTTCAAAATTGAAGTCCAAAAAAGGCAATTTAAGAACACTGTGTCCCGGTAATGCTTTTGATAAATAATATAATTACTATGTCATTGACAGTATTGGTATGCAGTATTGACAGGTGATGTGTGTCATGCCCCCGGGAGACCTCACACTAAATTTAAATAGGACACTTTCGTTTTGCATGTTCCAAAGTGCGGGATTATTACATTCTAAAGTTCGTTACAGTGAGAAAACTTCATTTCTTCATAAATGATGCTCATTTCAACAGAATCCTTGGAGGTCGTTCTTTTTTTATTTGTTGGTCACAAAAGGCTACATTGAGTAATTCTATGTGGACTAATCTTCAACAAAATATTCAGTTCTGAAATAACCTCTGATTTTTGCAGATCTTAACATTTATTTTTGAGTAATGTTTAACGTTTGAAATTCAATGTTATTTTAGGATTAAGAAGCTTTTAAGAAATCGGGTTCATTTGACGAAGTTACTTCACCTTAACCCTTAATACCCTTTTTTTTTACTACTTTAGAATATTTTCTTTGGCTTCTAACATCTATTCAAATCATGAGAAAACACATTATAAAATATAATACTATATTTTATGTATGGTTTATGGTTGAAATCTAAACAACTATTTGGCAGCATTGGGCTTTAACTGCAAAAACAACGAATAATTTGCTATCAAATGTCCCCAAACATTGATAAAAATTGTAAAAATGCCTTATTATTTAAATAGTAATAAAACTTTATAATTGTCATAGCATTTAAAGTAGACATTTTCTAGCACATTAACTTTTTTTCTACATTTGAGGTAGTGAGAAGCTAAGGAATGTAAGTGAACATTTTGAAGTTTGGAGTAAACCGCGTTTAAAAAAATGTTCGTAGGTAGACTTCCATTGATTTTTTTTTCTAAATCATGCTGTATTGCAGCACCTACTAGGGCTACTAGTACTATATCTTGCTCCAAGACAGAAGAGATGTTCACCTACCATTTGTAATGGCTATCTCCAAATTTTTTATATTGGCCCTTACATCTGTTTGCTTCTCACTACCTTATTTGTGAAGAGAAAAAAGAAAACTATAAGGGTTGCTCAGATGAAAAGTGGACAGGTTGAATAAAAATAATATTTTTAATGTAAATCGAAAGAGAAATCGTCATGGGCGCTGAAGTACAGGGCCCAGCGTTGCAGCAGCAGGTCGATGACTTCGCTGTAGAAAGATCGGGGCTGATTCCTTAACCCGAGATTGCTCGCGCAGGGTATGACATACCCACCTCTTCGCTTTCAATCAAATTTCTCCCCACCTTTTTTTTGGAAGTGGACGATTCTTTGAGTAGCTGACCTATAGGTCATAACCTTGAAGGGGTAGAAACGGTGGGGACATTCTAAAATTAGTTTCTTTGGAATTGACTTCTACGGGTGTATCATACCCTGCGCGAGTATTTCTGCTACAGTTCTGATCTAAAGCATACGCAATGCTTCCAAGAGATTTAAAATTAAAACTAGTATCTAGTGAAGACTGCATCCCCTGCTAAAAAAGCAAAGTCAACGTACAAAAGCTGTACTGAAAACCCCAATATAAAAGACAAAAACCAGATTTGTATGTGAAAAATGTGACTAAAACATTTGCGTGGACCATATGGCATGCACTTGCAAAAAAAATGTAGAAATCGATTGCAGGTCTTTTAAGAAAGTGTTTTATAATTATATTCTTTTCTCTTATTTGCATTTTCAACCTTTTTGAAAGAAAAATTGAACTCGAAAATACTAAAAAACCTCCACGGGTATGAGATACCCTGCGCGAGCACTCCCGTTCGTTTTGGTCGCGCGAGCAATCTCGGATTAAGGAAGTCCTGCACAGCTTCCTTCACTTCATCGTCTGAATGGAAAAGGTTCCCCTGTAACTGTCCGATATTTTAACGCGAAACTTTACTCAAATTTGCGCATGCGTCAGGTCTCTACTGATTTTATCGAAACAGGGGTGATTGCAAGAAGGAAGTAACGAGCAAACAAAAACGGAATGCATCGGGAAGTGCGCTTCCTTAAACCATCACCCCATTTTCAATTGGAACCGTTCGCAGCTGCTAGTCGCGGAGTTCGAGAACAGACAGTAAGTGGCCCAAAGATGAGAAAGTCACAGTTTGGCAAGTTCGGACTATACGGGGGTGCTCCAAAAGTTCCCAATGGAAAATTTGTTTAGGGTCGTCTGGGTTTCCTGGGAGGATCTTTGTGAATGATAGCGTGAACCGTTCCTTTGCTCAGGTTGAGTTCGTCTCTGATTTCACGGGTCTAATCTTCCGATCAGCTCGGATCATTTCATTTACGAAGGCGATGGAATCATTGGTGATCGCAATGATTGCTTGGCCCGGTCTCATCTGATCTGATCGTTTGCTGCCCTTAACCGTGCTACCGCCGCGCTTACCTATCTGGACGCATCCATAGATACTACAACTTTCCTTTTGTACAATTTCCTCTACTGCAAACAGATTTAACCGCTGAACGGCATTTGAGATGCATACCTCATACCACCCTTTATATACTTGTGCAGTGAAAAGCTCTAATTGAATCATTCATTCTGAAGTTATTGCACTTGTCCTCTTTTCATTTGGGCAACCCCAATACTATTGTTTTCCATGAGATTGGTGATTTAGAAGTTTAAAATTGATTTGATAGCATCTTCAGTGTGTATTTTCTTGGCAACTACCGAGTTTATATTTGTGCTTATAGCATTTCAAAAGACTAAATTGGGTATGTTGCCGAATAGCAACACAATGCATTTAAGGTGTAATGCAAAATAATCTGTCAAGTAATTAAAAAAGTATTAAAAACATTTTAACTCGCATCAACTGATAAAATAACTATCTAAACAAATTTGAAAGCGCTATGAAAATAACAACCAAATGAAACTATCACGTCGTCATAAGTACAAAATCAAAATTTAAAGTCAAAGCAGGAATGGTAAAGATGACGGCAATGCAAACGACAGTCAAAAGTATAGTTACTTGGGGATTACCGAAAGAAATTTAAAATACTGTGACTGTGTGCAGTATGTCGTTTACAATATAGATAAATAAAAAAACTGACTTACTTATAAGTATTTGCAATTTTTACGCAATATTAACGTTTTTTAATTGCACGAGTTGGAATTCTTCCTAATCAGATTCTCATCCACTCAAAAGTGACGAAATCTAAAACGTATTCTTTGTTGCAGAACTTGCATTGTCGCAATGTAATACTTCAAATTGAAAAATATTGTTGTTGCTTTGTTGAGAACATGCAAACTATGTTTACCATTGTTGGAATTCAACAATAATAAATGAATAGTACTACAGGCGTTACGTCACTTCGGGTCGGGATAATTATCACAGCGTGGAACAAGCCATATTGGCGAAAAACATTCCCACCGCTGAAATTTCTATATTGCAAGTTTTGCTGATGATGCGATAATTTTACGTATATTAATGGAACCTTCATTGTTTGTACTTTAAATAAGTTAACATATTTACTTAGGGCAGGGGATTCTCAACCTTTTCTGACTCGCAGCACCCTTTCCCCTCACGGCACCCTATTCGATCTCTGGTTTTTGAGATAAGTGCATAAGTGAGACAAATAAGGTTACTCCTAAGGTCCAAAGCCTAATATCTTGATCTTTTATGACTGAATTGCTCTGGCTATTGCCTGTTCTTCAAATGACTCATAAAAACTAAGAAAACAATCAAAACCAGGTGAACATTTTAGTTTTATTTATGTGTTTCAGCAGTTTTGGCAAAGAAAAGCGATTTGGCCTTACTGGGATTATGGGCTTTAATGAGGAAAACTCTGGTCAAAGATTACTTTACGAAGAATTGAAGACAAAAACGGCAAAAAGTACTGTCAAGTTAAAACAAATTGAAAGAGTATTTAATGTCAATATACATGTATTTAACCACATTTGATAAC
This sequence comes from Uloborus diversus, assembly GCF_026930045.1. Lineage (NCBI taxonomy): Eukaryota > Metazoa > Arthropoda > Arachnida > Araneae > Uloboridae > Uloborus > Uloborus diversus. The sequence goes on from NC_072732.1 coordinate 213,675,441, forward strand.
CTCAAAACATCTTCCAAAGATTCAGTGTTTAGTTCTATTGAAATGAGAAAGATCAATCGTCATATTCGGGGCAACTGATAATTCGTTACTTTCTATTTTTTTGTCACTCATTGTCTGTGTGTGTGTGTGTGCAGCATATGTATATATATATATATATATATATATATATATATATATATGCAGCTCATGATCATTTATATCCTCCACCCGATACGGTCATAAAGTTCTACCTTTCTAGGTTATCAAATAAAATTAAAAAATGACTTTTAACAGCAACTTTATGAATTCGTCCAGTACATAAATTAGGCTACAAAAACAATAAACAACTTCATTTTATACTAGTAACCTACAGTGAACCATGTACGTAGAAACAAAACGTACAGAAAAATAAAATCAGGTAGTTTTTACCAGGGCTGCGGAGTCGAAAGAAAAATTGCCGACTCCAGCTCCGACAACGGCTTTTTTATTTTTTTCTTCCAAATCCCCCTTCCTCATAGGAAGGGGAGAAAACCCCTAAACAGAGATTGGAATATTAACTCCTTTTTATGAAATTTTCGCGTTGTATCTCATTGTAAACCTAAAATATATACAACGTTAGAAATTCAATTTGAACATCAAATTATCCAATAGTTGCGATTTCTAAAGTGAGATGACTTAAAAATTCCATTAAAAAAATTGATTAGGATTAATTTGCTCTCCTTTAACGTTTAACTAACAGATGTTGATCAAATCCTGTGCTTTTGATTTTTGAAAGCTGTAACTTGAGGGATTTTTTTTTTTTTTTTTGTTTTTTTTTTGCTTGGTCAAAAAACTTTTCTTGACAGGGGGCAGTTCTCTTCCCTCCAGTCCAGTGTGACACCCGTCTGGTGGGTACCACCTCAACATAATCTCAGAGTTTATATAAAAATTGAAATACTGTAATTCTGAAAAAATTCCCCAATAATTTCCCCCCTAAATCTTAAATTTCATCTTAAAAATTTCAACGGAAATATTGCACTATAATGCGGGGAGAGGTCGGGTACATGTACGTCTGGAGCAAATTTTACACAAAATGCGGCGGTATACATCTTTGTACGAATAGCTTTTACTATACCTACATTTCTTGGCTCAAATTTACTTTTAATTTTATTGGTAGCTTTAGAATTAATTTTAATATTAAGATTTTAGGATTAACTTCAATTATTGAGTGTTGTAACCAAGAAATCATGTACTGATTTTATTTTGAACTTTTTAGTGAAAACCAAGCTTTCTTAGATAAAATCTTCAGATTAAAAAAAAAACATTTATATTTTATCGGATCTTTTAAATTTGCTTTATTATTTTTATTTGAAAGTGATTACACTAAGGAAATGTTAGGCAATAAAAGTTTGCTGCAGTGGTGTTCCCATAGAGAATCCCCCCCCCCATGTACGCCGTATATTCTCAAACATTTTAAAGACATATAGCGTATGCGCTCAAGCTTCGAAATGTTTTAAGTTATGGCATATTATGTTTATGATCACATACACATATTGTGCGTAATGGATTACTGGGAGTATACCCTCAGAAAAATTGATGGGAACGGTTTGCTGACAGTTGCTATCATTTAAATAAAGTTAAAAAATAAGCAAACTAGTAGATGGCGTAGTTAGCTGTTACAGAAAGCTCGATAAATAATCAATTCAGCTGGTTGCCACAATGGCAAGCTTCTTCTTAGTATAGTATGTAATCAAATGAATAGGTACTCATTTTTTTTAAAAATGCAAGGAGAGTTGGTGAAAATTAAAGAAAAAAAACCGGAGTCGGAATCGGCATGTTTTCGAACGACTCCGACTCCTTTACCCCAAAATGAGCCCGACTCCGACTCCAGAGCCCTGTGGTTTTAACATCACTCTTCTGAAATAACTTTGGCTGCACTTTTTCCTGGTCGTCAAAAACTGCTTGTTGATGACGCTTAAACATCAGTTTGACTTTTTGATGACAATAGAGTCATGATATGCTGAATTGTAACTACAGTAAAACCTGTAAAATTGACCGATTTTTGAGTGAAATTTTTTTTGCGAATACAATACTTCCTTTTTTGTAAAAGGAAGTAAAAAGAAATTAAATGAAAAAAAAAATCGCCAAGTTGGCGACCAAAAGACTGTCGATATATCGCCAAGTGTCCGCTAAATTATAACACCATGTGAGTTTACATCGAAATTAACGATGATTCTCCCCCAAAAAGGGCAAAAGACCCCCTTTGGAGCATACGAATGCAACCAAAAAGAAAGGTGCACAACTAGACCCCACTAGGAGTCTATGTACCAAATTTCAACTTTCTAGGACATTCCGTTCTTGAGTTACGTAACATACATACACATATACGTACATACAGACGTCACGAGAAAACTTGTTGTAATTAACTGAAGGATCGTCAAAATGGATATTTCGGGTGTCTGTACGTTCCTAGGCACATATCCACGTGTGGTCGGGTTGAAAAAAAAAACTCAACATTCATTTGGGGATGAGCAAAATGGAAATTAAGGCCGATTTTTGGGTGAAAATTTTTTCGCGAATACAATACTTCCTTTTTTGTAAAAGGAAGTAAAAAGGGTGGGGTGGCCTTATTGGTATGTAAGACCTTATTTGGCAAACCCACCTAATAAGTACAGTGATCTCTCGCTTATACGCGACCTCTGTTGTACGCGTTTTTCACTTATGCGCGTTTTTCTCACGGGCCCGGCCGGCGATAAAGGAAAACAATGTTAACTCTTGTTCATTTATACGCGAAACCTAAAATGCACTTTTCACTTATGCGCGATAATTTTTTTTCAATTTTAGTTAAATCGCCTAATTCACGCTTTGCTTATCGGAGGATTTGTACCCTTCTTGTTCTTTCTCTTGAAATACATTCACCCGACGTTATTCCATTGTTCGGATTCTTCAAAGAACGTGTTTTTTTTTTTTTTTTTGCACAAGTGTGCAATAGGGGGTGGAATTAGTCTTGTGATTGACTTCGAGAGGGGAGAGCAGGTTACATACAAAAAGGTTGACGTCACTAAAAATCGTGCTCAAGCGGTACGCGTTGACATAGCCTATCGAAAATCTTTTGCATCCTCGTAGACTATAGCACTGATCACGCGACATTTTTTTAGGTTTTGGGGAATTCGCTTACGTTCTGTACAGTGCATAAAAAATGACAAAACGTACAACTTCAAATTTGGCTTTTTTATTAAATCACAATGTATAAGTGGAAGTTATGTGCGAATTTATTCATTAGTATTAGTAGTATACTACTAGTATTACTATAACTGATGTTAACTTATTGCATTTAAGCTAATTTTTGGGTTTTTCACTTATACGCGAATTTCACTTATGCGCGAAAATTTCGTTGTCCCGTTTGGTCGCGTGTAAGTGAGAGATCACTGTACTTTGATAACATAAACGCTTCTCGGCACCCCTCATATTTTCCTACTGCTACTAACCAGGGAACCACACGAGTTCAGAAACCATGAAAAAAGTTCAAAATAGTCGCATTCGAAAGAGCATAATCAGACATTTTTTTGACCCATGAACCCATGAACTTTGTGCCTTCGTCCCCTCGTTTTCGAGATGGGGGGGGGGGGGGTCTTATAGTCTGCCGAAATCTCAAGAAAAAACGCCAAATTTAAAGACTTTGCAAAAAATTAAAAACACCGCGTTATTTCATCGTCTGCGTCTTGCAAGGCATCTCATTTCCATTTTGAGTCGTCTGCAATGCGCGTGAAATATGTGTTGCATTAATCCTTTGCTTGTGCGTGTTAAATTAAAGAATCACGATACAATTCTATGAAGTGGAAAATAGATAGCTTTATTCAGAGGAACGACAACTTTACAACGAAATTAAACGTAATTTTTAGAATTTCATTCGTGATAATAATACATTTCAGAATATGTATTACTGCATTTTAAGTGTGTTAATTGCTAACTCTTATTAATGAAATATGTTGTATTTCTTAATAATCTAGGTGAATTATTATGAATAAGTGCGAAAAACAAGGTAATTTGAGCTCATACAGTATATAGATAATAAAATGACTAGTCTTTGATGTTGCAATAAAATGATAATTTATTATACATAGTATCAGTTTTTTTCCCAAGTTATTATCAACACATGAAACTTCATTATCTGACCTCTGCGAGGAAAAATATTTAATTTTTAATTTAAAATGAAAAGAATAATTGAGTTCTAAAGTGAAAACAACGGATAGTTAGTTTTCAATAATTTTTCAATAATTTTAAAGTGTAATATGCACTTCAAAATTATCGATATCGGAAAGTACACCATTGATAGATGGAAATAGATATTTTAATTCTTAAAAACTAATAATATAGTCGACGTTCGTTGCAACAACCCCTGTCGTCCGAACAAAACCTGTCACTACATCTAAAAGTGGCTATAACGTAAATGCACAACATATTGCATGTTATTTGGGTCATTTTCCCTAAACAGCGCAATTTGGACAGGGCAAGGAATGGCATTCACTGTGCCAGGGGAATGACACTTAGAGGAAATAATGCGTTTTACTGACGATATTATAACTTATGTGGGAAAAGGAAACACTACTTTTATGAAATTGAAAAAGATCCAATGTTGTGGTGTCCAAAAAGTAGTTATTGTGGTTATTTGTTTCCTTTACATTTTACAGGGGAAGGACGACAGGGGAATGACAAAAATTAAAGTTAACTTATGTATTTTCATAACTGCAAACAACAAATATCAATGTCACTTAAATTACGTGGGGAAACTCTATACAAACAAGAGTCAATCATTCATTGAGTGATTATTACAAAATTAAATGAATTATCAAAGACAGGGTAATGACAGTCATTAAAAATACTTATCAAGATTTAACTTGAGATCACCCGAATAATACTCGACACTGTGTATTTATTCAAAAAGAACTAATTAAGATTATTTCTATGATGAGACCAGAACTCAAAGATTAAATTATGAGTTAATACAACTATTACCAGGTGTGAGAAACATTCATTCCATTCCTCGACAGGGGAATGACAAAAAATCAAAGGACATTTTTTACTTTTTTTTTAATAGTGCAAACCTTGAAAAGTTTTTATTTTTCTATTTTACAACATTGCATAACACTTGTTAAGAGGTTAAACAACATTTTCTGTACAAATATGCATGGCTTCCTGAATCTTTAGAGCTGATTTTGCTTTAAGGTGGAGGTAGGGACACACAGGGGAATGACATTTATCATGTCAAAAAATTATTTAAATGTATAATAATAATAGAGTGTTTGTTTTAACTTATTTTACAAACATAAAAACATGGTGTTAAAGCATTCTAGCGTCCGTTTTATTTCTATACTAGTTAGTTTGTTATTTTTGGAGCAAGGACAAGAATTTAGCAGTTTGGAGAAAATGACCCATTTATCCATTTTAAAAAATACTGGAATAACTTTTACAAGTTTTGTTTCAACCAAACTACAATCACTTATTCAATATCAGATTAGTGCACTACAATACTCGGGCATGATACAATATGTCTGGCACAAGTCTGGGTTATTACAAACTCGGTCGCCCCCATTTGAAACACCTGTGCAATTTTGCTTATCGAAGGAGTTATTAGACCGCTGCAATATTTGTACAAGATTTAAATTGATGAAATGTTCCTGGTGCCACAATTTTCAACCTTTTAAGCATTATTTTGTTTAGTATCTTATTTGTCAGAGTCAGTGGTATTTTTTTCCTTTCAACAGGCTTATTTCATTATTAGTGGTACCCGCACGGCTTTGCCCGTAATAGAAAAATCAAAAGGTCTTTTGGTTCGCCTGTATATTTACAAATAATGTATGGTGAATTTTCTCGCCAATTGGCTTGTACCCATGTTACGGTTCCACGTTATGATAATTTCGTATCTCGCCAATTGGCTTGTGCCCATGTTACGGTTCCACGTTATGATAATTTCGTAATTTACTCGTCCACCTTATGATATTTTCTTTCTTAAAATTGGAATAGAAAAAGAACCACATCGAATTTTCGAAAAATCGCTTCGAGGTGCACACCCCCATGCTACATACTAACTTTGTGCCAAATTTCATGAAAATCGGCCGAACGGTCTAGGCGCTATGCGCGTCACAGACATCCAGACATCCTCCGGACAGAGAGACTTTCAGCTTTATTATTAGTAAAGAAAGATAAAGATTATTTTATTTTTCTTCTATTTGTATTTAATTAATTTGCTAATTACAATTTCTCAAGAAGTTTTTTTATTAAATTCATATTGCCAGAAGTAAACGAATTAGCTTTTCACAGAACCTAAAGAACAATACTTATAAGAACAATAATAAGAAATTACTTAAAATATATTACATCAATAATATTGTAATTCACACTTAAAGTACTAAAGTAAAATCTACTTAAAATCCACTAAAGTACAAAAATATACTTTTATCCGACTCGTCTCTTTAAAATTTTACTGGTTCAATGGTAAATTCTACAGTGGGAAGTTAAAGTGCAGTATCAGAATAAATGATTTTTGAGACATTTGAAGAACCATGTTTCGGGTTCCATAAAGAGAAACGTTAGAATATAACGTTCTTTTCGTGCTTAATTTTCAGCGAAAACCAAATAGGCAAGCTTGTCTCCTAAAGGTAAATCATAAAAGGTGACAAAAAGGCAAAAATAATGATAATAATAATAATAAAAATGCAGACAATTACGCTTTACATTCTTACGGCAAATGCTTATTACACCGAAAAGCAACATAAAAATACATTGCTGTATTCAGTAAGTTACCGCCCTATAGCCAGGGCTAAGGCAGAAATACATGAAATACACCGCCAGCTCAGTCAATTCCAGCCGAGGACTGCAGTTTCGTGCTTATTAGCACTCATCAGTCCGGCATAGGAGTGACTGAGCTGGAGGTGGAAAACCTCTTAAGGATGCCTAGAGTGCCAAACAAACTGGTAGCTAATTCAGAATTAGCAATGTCCAGACGAGTGACCGAAACAATGGTTCGGTTCAACTTGAATATTGCAGGCAAGGCAAGGTATATTCAGTAAGTTACCGCCCTATAGCCAGGGCTAAGGCAGAAATATGGCTATAATAAAGCAAACTAGGAGAAGACGCGTCGTCTCCTCGTTTGCTTATTTTTTTACTTTATTTAACTGATAGCAACTGTCAGCAAACAGTTTTGTTGCCTAATATTTTCTAAATAATCACTTTCAAATAAAAATAATAATGTATTTTTTACCTCGATCTCAGTTATAAAATAGTAATGTAAATATAATGGTAATGTATGAATCGCTTGAGCAAGATGGGACACTTCTAAGGGTGCTTGGTAAATTCAAAAAAAGTGTTGGCTTGACCAGAAAGCGCAAATCCAAAAGATCCGAAAAAATATAAATATATATATTTTTTTAATTTGAAGACTTTATCTAAGAAAGCCTGGTTATCACTAAAAAGTTCAAAATAAAATCAGTACATGATTTCTTGGTTACAACACTCAATAATTGTAGTTAATCCTAAAATCTTCATATTAAAATTAATTCTAAAGCTACTAATAAAAGTAAAAGTAAATTTGAGCCAAGAAATGTAGGTATACATGAAATACAGCTGGCAGTGTATTTCATGTATTTCTGCTTTAGCCCTGGCTAATGGGCGGTAATTTACTGAATATACCATGCCTTGCCATCAATTTTCGAGTTGAACCGAACCATTGCTTCGGTCACTCGGCTGGTCTGTGCTAATTCTACATTAGCTACCACTTTGTTTGGCCCTCTTAGCTTCCATAAGAGGTTTTCCATCTCCAGCTCAGTCACTCCTATGCCGGGCTGATGAGTGCTAATAAGCACGAAACTGCAGTCCTCGGCTGGAAATGGACTGAGCTGGCGGTGTATTTCATGTATTTCTGCTTTAGCCCTGGCTAATGGGCGGTAATTTACTGAATAAATGTAGGCGTAGTAAAAGCTATTCGTACAAAGATGTATACCGCCGTATTTTGTGTAAAATTTGCTCCAGACGTACATGTACCCGACCTCTCTCCGCAATATAGTGCAATATTTTCATTAAAATTTTTATGATGGAATTTAAAATTTATAATTGGGGAAATTTTTCAGCATTGAAGTATTTCAATTTTAATAAACTCTGAAATTAAGTTGTGGTGTTACCCACCAGATGGGTGTCACCCGAGAGGGGGGGGGGGGGGAAGTCGCACCCTCTCAAGAAAAGTTTTTTGACTTAGCAAAAGAAGTTTTGTTTTCTCTCAAGTTACCGTTTTCAAAAATTGAAAGCACAGGATTTGATTAACATCTATTTGTTAAACATTAAAGTGGAGTGAATTAATCCTTTACTTTTTTTAAAAAAAATGTGATTTTTAAGTAATCTCACTTTAGAAGTCGCAAGTATTGGATAATTTGATTTTCAAATTGAATTTCTAACGTTGTATGCATCTTAGGTTTACACTAAAATACAACACGAAAATTTCATAGAAAGGAATTAATATTTCAATCTCTGTTTAGGGGTTTCCCCCCTTCCCATGAGGTGAGGAGGGATTTGAAAAAATAAAAAATAAATGAATAAAAAAGCCGGAGTCTGAGTCAGGCGTTTCAAAATCCAGGAGTCGGAGTCGACGATTTTTCTTCCGACTCCGCAGCCCTGAGATATACACCGTTTAAGTAGTAAAACCAAGGTTTACGCATTTTTTAACGGTACAAGGGCGCCCATATAGGGGGCAAGGGGGGCTCAAGCCCCTCCCCCCTTGAAATGAGAACTTCCTTGCTTTTAGTGCTTTTTTCATTGCAAAAATGTATAAAAATTTCTTTTCCACTCATTAATGAATAAGTTATTAAAAATATCAAATTTTAATATCTCTAATCTGTACTGAAATCAGTTTCTAAGGAGAAAATATTCTGCTAAACCGTGGGGAAATTTTTTGAGCCCCCCCCCCCTTAAAATTTTGCATATGGGCGCCCTTGGGTAGATATAAACCACTTCGAGAAGAAAGGAGTTCATAGGTCGATAAGGGGTATACTAGAGATTCTGAAAACGAAAAAAAAAACGTTTTTGTCCAAAAGTGGATATAATCCGTTCCGAAAGTAAACTCATTTAATTTACATTAATTGCTAGAATTCCCTTACAACCTTTTCAACGAACAAAATTTGCGTTCCCATGAACTTTGTTTTAACGAAATTTTACTGTGCATACAGTAGACCTTCGTTTTACGCGGGGGTTACGTTCTACGGAAATGCCGCGTAAATTGAGACCTAATACAGGTGTTAAAATAGGGGTTTGGTTCCGTTGATAACAAATACTTCATTCTATTGATGACTAAAGTTCAATGTGCATTTATATCGATTTTTATGCACAACATGCATAAAGAAATCATAAATTAATTTCGTGTTCTGTTTATAAAGAGGAGCTGGCTATGATAATCTTTTGGCAGTCATTAAGAATTTTTCTCTTTAATTCTTTGCAGAGCATTAACGCACCCATGATCACTGGCGTCATTTCCATAATAGAATCTTCCTTCACTAACAAATCAGAAAGATCATTTCTATTGTCGAGGAATGGCTCAAAATTTTCAATGTGAACGCTTTTGGCTGTGCGTCAGCGACGTCGGTATCCTCGCTGGTTTTGGTATCCTTTGTCACTCCTAAAAAGCTCTTCTTCCAGTGAGTTCTGAACTGTGTGAGTTCAATAATTTTACTTCTGGATAGAGCTCTGGAACCCATCGCATAAAACGTCTCCAGTGACCCAAGCTCGATTATTAGCACGCCAAAATGCAGTTGATTACGCCTAATCTGCAATCTTTAGGAGCTTGGATTTTGAAAGAGGGGAAAATTTTACCTGTTTTCATTGCCGCATCCGCGTAAAATCAAAACTCATCCGCGTAAAATAAAATAAAGGTGTCAATCTTAAACCGCGTATAATCGAAACCGCTTAAAAAAACCCCACGTAAAAGGAGGGTCTACTGTACTTTGTTTTTATTAGCTTAAAGAAACAAATCAAAAACGTTCCTAGCTTTGGTAACTCCCCCGGAACTTACATATTTTGGTACATCGAACGAGCCTGATATTTTTTTGGGAATCAATATTTACGAGGGGACGGTATGAATTTTTTTTCAAATATAAAAATTGAAACATGATTCTTAGTTTTATCGAGGGCACTGTATCTCATGGTGGGGGTCTCATTTTTCACAATTTTCGGGTTTTTATGTATATGAAACGTGGTTCTATGCTTGATCTAAACTTAGGAAGCGACGAAAATTAATTCGGGCACACGGCGCGCTTGATGCCGAACCTACCTGAAATTTCAACTTGCATACTTAAGGAATAATATTAATCATCTTCATATAAATAACAGTCAATGATCGAGAAACCCGCGTGTTTCAACAATGAAAATCGCGCCACGGCATGATAATTTGATAACATATTTTGGTAATGTTCAACATGCAGGGAAAGGCATTATTTTGGCAACTGGACTAACTGTTTTACTGGTAAGACTCATTTCAGGGGAATGAACAAACGAAAAAACCGTCAAATATGGGCGCTACCTTCTGGAGTTTAGGGTGAATCATCTGGAGTTAGGGTTACAATTTCAAATATCAAAATATCACCAAACAGGCAATTGCTTCGTTCAAAAATAGAAGAGTAGAGGCAATTTTCACCCATACCTTGACGGGCGACTTTCTAGTATTTAAAATAAAAATGAGTGCCACTCTGTTCTTTAAATAAACATTCTTTTTGTTAATTTTCGATTTTTTTCTTCAAAATCTATAATTTTTAAATATTTCATCTTTTACTGATTGATTTCATACCTTTACTTAATTATTTTATTTGAAACTTTTAATGAACTTATTTTTGCGATTCTAATCCTTTTGTTTTATTAAAAAGGATTTAAATTGAATTATTTTAATAGCCAAGAAAAAGTCATCCGCTTTTATTTTCTTACTTTATATGGGGCTTTATTCAGTAAATTTTGAAATTACTAGGAAATTTTGAATTTTTTGAAGAAATAATGAAACTTTTTTCTAGTGTTAAATTTTGTGAAAAAATTTTTAGGACCCCCCCCCCCCATCCATGAATGGTTCACCTTAAAAAGGGAAACTTCATTTCATTTTAATATTTTTCTGTGTGCACGCCAAGTCTTCAAATCTGCCAAATATGTAGAGATCCTGAAAAAATGATAACGCAAAGTAGACGTTAACTGTAAATGCACAGGCGAACCAAATGACTTTTCATTTTCTACTACGGGCAAAGCCGTGCGGGTACCGCTAGTTGAAAATGAACCATTTCCAAAACGCTGCATTCAAACTCTACTGAAGAAAAATCGGTGTTTCACGAAAAGTGGACTTAAAAATTGTGTTACCCATCAAAAGAATTAAGAAACGCTGGCTTAGCGTAACTGCTTTCAGACAAAGGGCCATGAGATACCTTAAAATGAGGATTCATAACCACTTAAAAGGTTTAACTGTTTCTCATATCTTCCATTTGAAGATATGCGATCTCTAATGTTGAAGAGCTATATGCATACCTTTCATGGCAAAACTGAAGATGCAAAATTTTTCATCACTTTAAAATTGTGCATACTAACTTTCCATATGATTTGTAGCAATATCCAGGGGCGGCAAATGGGGGGGGGGGGGGTTGCACCCTCAAATCTTCACTCAGAATAATAAAAAAATGGTCAATTAAATTAAGATAACTTAGAAAATCATTTGCCTGAATTTTCAGAGCAGAAAAAACTGATGGAGGATAAGTGTTTGCCTTAACTAAAGAAGTAATCTCTTCATATGGGTTAAATATTTCAAAATTGCGTACTCTTTGTTATGATGGTTCATCTTGTATGATATGCCTGTACAGTGTTGACTGTGCAATTTTTACGCGTAAACTAAATTTCATTTTGCATAAATTTTAATGCTCATATTATAATTTAATGTTTAGCTAGGAAGTGTTCACTGATTCCTTGTACTAGAAACACATTTTAGCAACTCTATGTATTATATGCTTTCTTAGAAACTCATTAAAAATATGCTCTTTTTGAAAAACATTCCACATCAAAAAATACTTTCACCTCTACAAATATATCTTGAGACTCTTTACTTGACAATCTCTGAGTGATACACGATGGTATTCAAGAGTTAAATCTATTAAAGTCCCCTGGAAAAATTACTGGAAAGCAATCTTTTCAACGATAAGAAATCTGATGTCATTTTAATAGACATGACTTAGCTTGAATTTTTGTTTACTTTACTTATACTTTTTAAACAATTCTGTACTCTATCACAAAACTTTAAATACTCTTAATTCTTGGATTGACAATTGAAACTTAGTAATTTTCGCACTAATGCATGCTTGAACCAGGTGTGGAACTCTGAACTTTCTGTAACAGTTTTTGCTATATGCCAATGTGCAAGAGGTGACAATACCCACATGAAGTTTTAGTCAAAACATTAAATCAATATTTTGAATAAAATGATCAATTCCGTTTCTCAAGAAATTGAGACAAGATTTGATGAGATATTTATCATTGATCTTAAGTTCAATATTACGTTGGTCGGTTATAGTAAACGAAAAAGAAAATATTACACTTATAAGTAAAATTTATAGCATGAGGGAAGAGGAATTGTTTTGTGAATTGTGACTATACTTTTTAATGACGCGAAATAAGTACTAGCCCAATTTAAAAAGTTTTCTTTGTTATTTTAAAGAGAGAAACCTGAAGAAAATACGTTTTAAAACAAAACTTTCATCTTCCATTGTTTTTTGACCGTTTCAATCATTTGAAAGATGACTTTTGTGTCTCAACTTCAATATTGCTTTATTATTCTTAACATTAAAACCATTTTATTATCACTTCCTGTTAACCAATATGTATTTTATACCGTACTGAGGAAATTCATGCTCAAGAAGCTCTACCCCCCCCCCCCCCCCAAACGAAATGCTGAAATGCCACCCCTAGCAATATCTCGAGAAAAGTAAAACTAGATTTTGATCAGCAGTATGTTTGCTAACTGATTTTGAGGAAAATAGATATCTGCTCTACAATCCTAATTACCCAAAACCGGGTGCGATTAGTAAGACTAATATTAGACTTTAAATTAAAAAAGACCAAAAAAAAAACACATCAAGTATGTTGCAGATAGAAACATATTTGTGAATCATTTGCTTAATAAATACCATTTATTGTAAAGATAAACACATTTAAAATGAAATTTGTTAAATAAAGATATGGTACCTATATATTAAATTTTTCCAAGACAGATAACATTCTATGCATACAGCAAAGTAGATCAAAGTAAAAGTAATTAGTACTGATATAGGTAAGTATTTTAAATCTTTTACATTTAAGTGCTTTGGCGTTTTAACAAATACGTTCATGAAAATGCAGCACCACTTGTGTTAGTATTAAAAAATTTTTGTCTTCGATAATGAATGGAAAAAATTACCTGGAGAATAAAAGCAAGCAAGTTGATTAAAATCGGAGCGACATCAATAGAAGTCATTAATTTCAAATTTCTACGATCATGCATAAATAACAAGTACAAAATAAACGGACCTGGAAACATGGATACTTAAAATTTTTGCTTCGGACTTACACGTAAGTTGTAGTCAACATTAATAAGGGTTTTAACACCATAGCCGACGCAAACACAGTTGACATTCAATAAAATATTAAACAAATTTGTCGCAAACTAGTTTTGCTTTCAGTACGTTTTGCAGAAAACATTCACTATGACTGAAAAGCTGAAGAAAATTCAATCCTTTCCGTAATACGTCTGCAAGTTGCCGGCTCCATAAGGTGCTAACCAGTGAAATGACATTAAACAGATTTGTCGCAAACTAGTTTTGCTTTCAGTACGTTTTGCAGGAAACATTCACCATGACTGGAAAGCTGAAGAAAATTCAATCCTCTTCGTAATGCGTCTGCAAGTTGCCTGCTCCGTACGGTGCTAACAGAGCGTTTCTCATTAAGTCAATATCGACGTATTGGAATATAAAGCCCTTTTCCAGCCATTTGATTGCATTTCTGGAAAGGAAATCTCCTTGCAGGAATTTCGCGAGGAGGTTCCTGGAAAGATGGACATATTCTTCAATGCCTCTCTGGAAAAAGAAGTGGGCGGCACTGACGATAGAAGCGCAGGCCACGACATGGCAATGTTGCCGAGGTGCTTTTTGCAATGCGTTCAAAATCATGTCCACCATCATTTCTTGAAAAAGTTTTTCGTCCACTCTCAGGGGGGCATGGAGTCTGAGGTGCCTGTGGATGACGTTCCTGTAGACCAGTGCTGCTGCGACTATGTACTGGAAAATGTTGCTACTGTCATTCTCTCCGACCCGCGGGATTCCGCAATCAATGAAAGACAGCTTCATTATGGCGTAGTTGATAACGTCGGTTGCGATTTGCAGATTGAAGGGTTCTACTTCTACATTGATTAAGTTGAGCATTAGCAACTTCAAATCCTTTGCTCGTTCCAAAATATCCTCAGGTTTCGGATGTGGATGGTCGCAGGATCGTGCGAATTCGACCAAACGATAAATAAATCCTATTTGAGGCTCCGACATGTTGCTAACTGAGAAACTGTTTGATTCGCTAACGGCCGAGATGCGAAACAATCGAATACACTAACTCCGAAGACCTTTGGATTGTTCTTTTTATGCGGACTACATTTGTTGCCAATCTGAAACAGGTAATAGTGTGAAGCAAAATTACTTTTGTGTGGCAATAAAAGTGGAATAGGCGAAGTGTTAAAACATTTAGGCAAGGTGCCGAATAGACGGTCTTTATGTAGTCGTTTCTTTATGCTTGATGCAACTAGGGTTTCTTGAACTGAAATTCAGATTTCAGCATTTTGGCGAGGGGGGATAGAATGGGTATGCTCGCGTTTACTTACCAGTCATAAACCGGTTAACTAGGACTCAAACTTATCGGTTTAGCCGATCGTACATAAAAATATGATATGGACACTTACCACACTAACCACTGACGTACATAGACTTCGGTGTGCCCCCTCCCCCTCCCGCAAGGTTTAAAAGTGCGCCCCCCACTCTTCTCACAAGATTTTTTTTTTAATTTAACAGAGGGCTATTTTTTCAGAGTGTGCGCCTTCATCCCTCTTGCGCCCCTCCCCCTCGCCGGAGGGGGGGGGGGTGCTATGCATGCCACTGAATGGAACCATTTTAACAATGTTTGCATTAATTTTCGCTGCAGGACCATCTAAGAAGTGTCTTCCTGTCATAGCATTTTTTAAACTTTTAACAGTGTACAATTTCAACTGTAACTGGGAACCTCCATATTGAGTGGCCAAAGAAATTAATTGAGTACGTTTGAGGTCGCGGTCTTGACTCCTGCCTTCTCTCTGGATGTACTTTCCATAGAGGTTATTATACTTAATAGAGTGCGTGCTCCTTTATCTGCACGGAAGAAACTAGCTGTGAATATGAGGAGAAAATGATGGTCAAATAAGCGGAGGAAGGGAGACAGTTAAATTACGCGGTGTTTAACTCAATTTTTGCTCTTGACTGAAAACTGTATGGTTCCGGCGCTCATCAAATGGTAATGGGCTGAACCGCTTTCACCTTTACAACCAAGAAATAGAAATGCATTTTTACTAGAAAATCGCCCGTCAAGATATGACGGGTGAAAAATGCTTCTACATTTGAACGAAGCCAATGCCTGTTTGGTGATATTTTGATAGTTGAAATTGTAACCCTAACTCCAGTGGATTAACCCTAAACTCCAGTGGATAGCGTTAATTTTCAACCACTTTTTCGTTTCTTCATTAACCTGAAATGACAGTCCATGGCCCCACTGAATGCGCTGGCGCATGTATGCGCTGGCGCGCGTATTCAGTGGGGCCATGGACAGTCTTACCAGTAAATGACCGGATCCACTTCAGCCTTGTCACAATAAGCCTTTTCTTGCAGGCTGGGCCGCACCGTCCCTATGTGCAAGGTCGTGCGGGGCACGACGGTGCCAGAGTCAAAAGGCGCCGAGCTCAACCAATCGAAAATGCTCCAAATGGGGGAAAATCTGTCTCAAAAAAAAAAACATTCTAATAGTGGCATTGAAATTATACTGCTCTTTAAAACAAGCAATCAGTTTCGCTGCCTATCTAAAAGAAAAAATTATTGCTTTGTTGTGTCTAAACATGCTATTTAAAAGTGCAATATTTTACATTGTAAACAAATGATGCTAATTGTTGAAAGGTTGTATAAAGCAGAGATTCAGACAGCTGAACATAAACAAATACGTTTAATACGAAACATGGGGACACACTTACAGTAAGACATAGAGAAAGTAGTGAAGACCCTGATAAACAGACTGCGGCTCTTTAAATAGAATAGAGGGCAGATTTTCAGCATCCAATGATGTTTCTTAAATAGCAATAAGCTTTCTCCTAAGTCCGATGGTGGATTAAAGAAGAGATTTTGCGAACTCCGTGGAAAGCTGCAAATGTCTCTTCCAATAAGAAATAAGCACAGTTCTTTCTTTTAAACCAATGGAGAAAGCGATTACATTCAACACTAATTAATGCATACATAAAGCATTTTTCTTCATATGTGGCCGTGAGGGGTTTTCCGCTAAGTCTATATTGCACGACAAAGCCCTCGAGAAATTTGCTATTCCCCATTTTGGTTCTTGCGTTGTATATTGTAATTTGTACAATATGTCTTTCTGTAATTTTTAACTATTGTTCCTAGTAATTCCACTACATCATGTTATCATACATAAAAATGTACGGTAGGCACATTTGCACATTATTTACTTGTGCGTATACGTTATTGTATACGCACAAGTATCACATTATTATACATTCTTGTAGACAATAATTTAGGTTAATTTTTTAGTTCCGAAAAGTAACGACTTGAGCATTATTAAATGATTCCCCCGCTCCCTTTTTCTTTAACTATTTGCATACTTTTCTTCGCACACACTCCACCTCTTAGCTATTAGCCTTAACCTTTCACCTCCCGGGAGGGTCCGAGTAGCGGGCCCCCCGCACGGCTGGGTGCGACGAACTATTTGCATACTAGTTTAAAGAAAGTGTTTTGGACAATGTGTTTGTTTTAGACATTAAATTCAATGTCTTTTTAACAATTCCGTATTTTAGAATCATTTGTTTTACCGGAAAGAATGTGTCGGATTTTTGCGTGGAATATCCTCTACATTATTATCCTTCTTTTTAGAAATGTTTTCGCGAAGCCCCTGAAAACCTCTCGCGAACCCTCAGGGGCTCGCGAACTACCGGTTGGGAACCACTGCTGTATAGAATAGAATAGAGACAAATAATCGAATAGGCTAGTAACTAATTCATGCCGGATACACATTTTATGTATCGTATATGAGGATTTGCTCTGCTTTTTAAAAAAATTTTCAAGAATAGATTTGATGGTATTTAGAGAATGAATTTGTTAATGTTTTTTCAGCAGAATTTACAAATGTATAAAATGTGGTTAGTGCCCCCCACCTCTACCCCCCATACAATTATATTTTGAAATCGGATTATTTTTCTTACTAATTTCACCCCCCCCCCTCCATTCGTTCCGGCTTCTAATAAAGCAGGGGCTCTCAACTTTTTAGGCTTGCCCTATTCTAACTATTTAATGCAAGGTAAACACACTATGAATTCCATTTCTACCTTTACAGAACGCAACCATATCCACCACGTACGCCACAAAATCATCATACTTTTAACACGCTTTTATTAGCTTCACTTGTATGTTTGTGAGTAACTCTCCTTTGGACTAAGAGCTAGTGGCGTATTGCTGGGCCGAGCAGTCTAAGACGCGGGTCTTCGCTGACGTCCACCTCCGGGAATCATTGGGCGTGCGTTCTAATCCCGTCTACACCGAAATTAAATTTATAATGTTGCAACTCAATTTTCGTCCACTTTTTGTGATCGGATTCTTTTAAAATTTGGAATGCAACCTCAGACCCGGTGATAATGCAGTATTCTATAATCAAATTAATTTATTAACGATAAGTTATTAGTTTATTCTAACTAACACACTTTTATTAGCTTAACTTGCATGTTTGTGGGTCCAACTTTTCTTTGGACAAATAGCCAGTGACTTATTAGAGTTACGTACAACGTACAAATCAGAGCTGCGGAGTGTATGATGTTTGCACATTAATTTACAAGAAAGCATTCAAAATGTCAGATGCAAATAAAATAATAGTTTAAAAAAGTAAAAAAAAAAAACACTTTTGTAGCAAAATGAACTAAAAAGCAAAAAATAAAATAATAGTTTAAAAAATTTAAAAAACACGCTTTAGTAGCAAAATGAACTAAAAAGTTAAAAATAATCTTTGGATGACAAATATGTATATAAAGAAATTGACCAAACACTTAATTTTACTGTAATAGAAAAAAAGATTGGGAGGCTTCTTATCAGTTGTCTGAAATTTCTTCCACTTGTTATCCATGCAAAAATGTAAATAGGCAGCCCCCCACGCTTTTTTTATTACAGTAAAATTAAGTGTTTGGTCAATTACTTTATATACTTGTCATCCAAAGATTATTAACTTTTTAGTTCATTTTGCTACTAAAGCGTGTTTTTTGAGCAATCACGATTGCTTATTGCTTTCATTTGACTGTTTTTGACGTTCCTTTGATTTTTCTCACCAGCACCCTCCGCAGCATCACCATAGACCGGCTCCTCACGATGCTCTAGCGAAAACCGTCTCCAGGCTGCGTCTATATCCTACACACACAGGCATACATACACGCACCTACACACATATACATATATACACCTACACACATACACAAACACACACACACCTGCACACTCACATACACACAACTACCCATACACTCATGCCTGCACACAAACACACATGCCTACACACACACACGTACCCCCCACCCAAAAACACACACGCCTACATATGCACACTCGTGATTGCGAAAAACATAATTTGAATTCAAGATGACAAAATTCAAATTAATTTTTTTTTTAGTTTTTTAATCGATTATATTTTTTTTTTATTTAAATGCGAATAGAGTGAGAGCTAATTTATTTATTCCTTCGTCTGCAATCGAACGTTCTTGCACAGAGTTACAGAGATCATGAGAATGACGAGAAAAACAAAGAGCACTCCGAGGTTGAGAATGTAGATGCGATATCTCCTGCTCAGGGCTTTTTCTGTCACTTGAAGGCGGACGGTGCCCACCAATTTCTTGTCATCCCAGCAACTGGAAGAAAAAAAAATATATTAATTTGAATTTTTGCATTTTGGATTCAAATTATTTTTTTCGCAATCACGTGTGTGTGTCTGTGTATGTAGGCATGTGTGCTTATGTGTGTGTGGGGAGTATGTGTGTTTGTATGTACGGGGGTATGTGTGTGTAGGCATGTGTGTTTGTGTCTGTGTGCAGGTATGAGTGTGTGGGTAGTTGTGTGTATGAGTGTTTGTGTGTGTGTGTGTAGTTGTGTGTAGGCATATGAGTGTGATGAGTGTGTAGGTAGTTGTGTGTATGTGTGTATGTATGCGTATGTGTCTGTATATATGCGTGTGTGTATGTGTTTGAGTGTGTGTATGTGTTTGTGTGTGTGTTTGTGTGTGTATGTGTTTGTGTGTGTATGTGTGTATGCGCGTGTGTGTGTATGTGTAGTTGTGTATGTATGCGTGTAAGTGTAGGATATTGACGCAACCTGGAGACGGTTTTCGCTAGAGTAGCAGCATCGTGAGGAGTCGGTCGACGGTGGTGCTGCAGAGGGTGCTGGCGGGAAAATAAAATGATAGCACATCAAAACGGTCAAATGAAAGCAATAAGCAATCGTGATTGCTCAAAAAATCTTGATTCAGGAGTTTGAGAAAATTCTTTACTCAAAAGCCTCATATATATAATAGCAAATTCACTAATCGTGTAACGCTCCTGACGTCACCAACAATGAAACTCGCGCCATAGCATAATAGTTTGATAATATTTTTCGGTAATGTTTGACATGCAGGGAAATGCTTTATTTTGACAAGACTGAGCTGCATCCGGTAACCAGTGATGTTCCCATCAATTTTTCTGAGAGTATACTCCCAGTAATCAGTTAGGCATAATATGTGTATGCGATCATATACATAATATGTCATAATATGAAAGTTTTTGAAGCTTGGGGGTATACGCTATATGTTTAAAAAATGTTTAAGAGTATACGGCGTATATGGAGTATACCCTATGGGAACGCCACTGCTGGTAAAGTAACTGTTTTACTGATAGACTGTCATTCTGGTAACATAATTGTTTTACTGGTAAACTGTTATTTAAGGAGAATGAAGAAACGAAAAAGTAGTCAACAATGAACGCTATATACTGGAGTTTAGAGTTAATCCACTGGAGTTAGGGTTAAAATTTCAAAATATCACCGAACAGGCAATTACTTCGTTCAAATGTAGAAACAATTTTCACTCGTCATACCATGACGGGCAATTTTCTAGTTGTTTGATAAATTATAATTTTTCTTTTCTCTTTTTGAGCAATCACCAATTACTTGGTATTCCCACTTGACCGAAGATGATGTTGCTCCCATTTTTACTTCCTTTTACAAAAAAGGAAGTATTGTATTCGCGAAAAAATTTTCACTAAAAAATCGACCTTAATTTCTATTTTGCTCGCCCCGAATAAATATTGATTTTTTTTTCAACCCGACCACACGTGAATACATGCCTAAGAACGTATAGACACCTGAATAATCCATTTTGACGATCCCCGAGTTAATTACAACGAGTTTTCTCGTGACGTCCGTATGTACGTATGTATGTATGTGCGTATGTGTGTATGTATCTCGCATAACTCAAGAATGGTATGTCCTAGAAAGTTGAAATTGGGCACATAGTGAGTTCTAGTTGTGCACCTTCTCTTTTGGTTGCATTCGGATGTTCCAAAAGGGGTCTTTTACACCTTTTTTTGGGTAAAATCATTGTTAATTTCAATGTAAACTCAAGCGGTGGTATAATTTGGCAAACACTTGGCAATATATCGCCAAGCTTTTGGTCGCACAGTTTTGTCGCTAACTTGGCGACGAATTTGGCGTTTTTTTTATATACATATAAATCTGGTTTCAATTTGGCAATATTTAGAGAGTTAACTATTAAATCACATTAAAACTGCCAATATTGGGAAAATTTATCTGTATAAAACGTTTTCTTTGCATCGGTTCGCAACAGACTTGGAATGAAAGTATTTAAATTGTTTTTTTTTTTTGCTCACTCCGAGGCACTATTATCTTTAAATTGGAGTAAAAAGAAGTCATGTGATGCACACACACACACATCAGCTCGTTCTGATTATTTTGACAACGATTGTTTTTTATATTCATTTATTTAGAGAGCGAAAATTTCGCCGTCATGGTCACAAATCGTCTGCGGTTTGATTTTATTCACATCCTTTTCATGGCTTAACTCAATCAAATTTTGCATTAAAGTTTTTTTTTCTGGGGGGGGGGGAGTTTTGTTTTTTTCAGGAAAGAACACTTTTATAAATGAACTTAAACAGCAAAACTTCATAGTAAATACGAGATTTCCAGATTACAAATTCCTATCATATAAGATTGATAAGAAGTAAAAATGCATATTGTTATGCGATGTAAATAATCTTTATGATAAGTGCACAGGTCAGTAACGGCCACGAAATCTTTATTTTTATTGCCACATCTTAATCACTATTTCTTTTTATTTGAGAAATATGACTCGTATTATCTATTCTAGAAAATCACCAGTCATGATATGACGGGTGCAATTTCTAGGCCATTTCCATTCCATTCCATTTGTAGAAACAAGAAACCCAACGAGTAGGGTCCTGATCACAATTCGTGATCGCGAAAAACATAATTTGTGTTTAAGACGTCAAAATTCAAATGAGTGCTGGATGCTGAATGTTTCAAATCTGAAGACTATTTCTATGAGCTTGGAACGCACTACTTATTTTATTTCATGCTTTTTAGTGCGAATCAAGCTCATAGAAAGCTTTAGATTTTAAAAAAAAAACTGTTTTAAAATTTTATTTCAAAGTTTTTGCGTATAGAAATTTATCTAAGGTGAAACTTTTACCGAGCTCAACTACCTGTAACCTATCCTAATTAAAAACAAACAAACAAAGAAAAAAGGTCTTCGCGTTCATTCTATTCGCAACTCTAGCGCTCGAATACGCTACCTTGTGGTGATTAACGATATTTCCGAAAAAGGTAAAACATTCCATTCCACGTGTTTTCTGTGGGGTAAATTACAGGCTTCAGACAGTTTGTGGTGTAATGTAATTCCAGAAGAATAGAAAAGAAAGCTTTTCCACAAACACGATGAAAAATTACTGTAATTCACAAAGCGTCAAAGCAAGTTATAAGTTACGGCATTTGTTTGTTTTACCTTTTTCATCCGCCGTTAGAATGTGGCTGCAGCGCCCCCTATAGTTTATTGGAGTTGCGAATTGTAAATGCATTGCTCATAAAAAGATAATATCATATTTACCGCTAATCTGCTCTAAATGTTTGTAGGCTCGAATTTAAAACAATTGTTAACAAGTATATAGTGAAAAAAGGCTTTTTATAAACGGTTTTAAACTGATGATGGCTTTAAAAAAAAGCATAGAAAATCCGTATTATCTTAAAAGTTTAAAACGTTCAAATTTTACAAATCTGTGCTTGTTTAAGTTCAGCCTTGTAATTATGTAGTCTGTAAACTTTATTCACAACATTAACTTTGTAATTACGATTAGCTTTCACTGTTTATGGTAACAGGTAAAAAACAAATTCGGGGACGAGGGGGGGGGGAGCCATTATGACAAAGAAAATAAGTTAAGAAATCGTCCTTAAAAAAGAAAAACTAATTTCGTTTTAACGTGAATTAAAGATCGAATACGGAAGTTTACGTAAAAAATAAAAACCTATTTTCGACAAAAGTGCTCAAAAGTAGAAGAATAAATAGCCAGGTTGAAGAATTCTGATGACGTAAAATGGAAACATTTTTTTTTTTACTTTACTCAAGGATAATCTAATTTTCAATATTAGGTAATTAGTAGTAGTTTTCTCTTCAATCACGTGATGCAAGGTAAATGACTATCGTGAGACTCTGGGAAATTGAGCTCCGACTCTGACAATGTTTACCTCTGTTTCGGAAAATAGGGAGGGGTAATTGGCGCTAAATTGAGTTGAGAAACTCTTAGTACTTCTTCAAAAAGAGCAGGTTTGTTTTGTTCTGTCAATACCAAGTTTACAATCGACATTATCCTGATACACCATCAGAGTGGATTCTCAAAATAACATCTTTCATGAGAGAGAGAGAGACAGAGAGAGAGAGAGAGAACTTCCAGTACATTTTTTTCCAAACTAAAGTTTTATCTAGTTAGTGATCCCCATCGGGAGCTCCTGCCTGCTCGTGGCCCTGCTGCAGTCGAATTCTTATAGAGTTGCTTTCTTTGTCGCGCAGCAGACCCGGATCTATAAATTTTGGGCAACCTGCAACAAAATCTGTCGGGTTTCTCTCAGAGGCTAACAGTGCATATTGCAACGCTCATAAGTCTTAATGTTAGTTGAGCAATCACGATTGCTTATTGTTCTCACTTGACCGTCCTTGATGTTCCGGTTCCTTTTTCAGCTTGGACCAGGGCCTCTGCAGCACCACCGCCTGCCGTCCTCCAGGCGCGGCTGTCCCCCGGTCCTGAGCTATCGGCTTCTCCTGGTCGGATGCGTCCATGTCCTACACACACGCACGCTCACACACATACAAACACACGACTTCACACACTCCTACACACATTCCTACACACACACATACTCATGCCTGCACACAGACACTAACACACATGCTTACATACACACACACACCAATGCCTACACGCACACGCGCGTACACAACACTCACTCACACACATGCATGCATATATACACTTACACACACACGCACTCACACACATACACATGCGCCTACACAAACACCCACGCGCATACACACGCTCGTGATTGCGAAAAACATAATTTGAATTCAAGATGCCAAAAATTCAAATTAATGTAATTTTTTTTTTTTTCCTTTTTCAATTTCTTGGGTCGTTGGGTCCTTTAAGGACGTGGACCCCCCGCGTTGCGGAGACTGTGGGTACGCAGATCTAGAGATCCTATAAAGGGAGAGATTGGACAACGGCGCACCGATCTCCGCCATGTTTAGTCCAAGTGTTGTCAGCTCAAAATGCTGCGCTGTGTGAATTTTTAGCTTTCTCACGGAATGTATGTAGGACATGAAATCTTTAAAGAACAGACTGATTTTTTTTCTCCTCGTATTTTCATTAAACGGAGTGGGCGCCAAGTCTGACAATTCGGCCCCAATCGTTTCGCATCGTCATAGCGCGTACAAAGAAATTTTTATTTCTCAAAAATTTGTTCATAAAGATAGAAAACAAACAAATATTTGTGATCTGCACATTTCCCTTCATGATATCATAACCACCTTCCAATTTTGTCGATACAATTTACAGTGATATTTGGGGCAGAAGATGCATTACGGTCTACGGGGAATGAGCATCTTTGGACATAAGATGGCCGCCGTTCCGAAGTTGTCCAGTCTCTCCGTATTTAAGATCTCTACGCAGATCCGGACATGTCGCGGAAAGAACAAATTATGCTAATTTTGTCCACAATTAGAAAAATTCGTTTTTGCTTCAAAATAATTTATGTCATGAATATGCGTTCCATTATTTTTTTTCTAGAGATTTTGTTCGCATAAGGTAAGGTATTCAAGATATTTTAAAAAACTTTTTATTTCAAGCTGAAGTATAATGCATGTACGAAGTATAAACAACATACAACGTGTCCCCGATTAAGCTGCAAGACCTCTAATTTTTTAGTCGTTGGTCCTAGATACATACTGCGAAAATGGTCAAAATAAGATGAAGACTTAAATATTGAAAGATTGAAGCAAAAAAAAAAAAAAAAAAAAAAAAAAAAAAAAAAAAAGAATAAATACAAATTTTAACTTTTTACATGGCTCTCGGATCCTATAAGTAATATTTAGGGAAATCCCAAGCATAAGAAAACAATTAAAGCACGGTAAGTTCGACATAATTCGACCAATACACGCCAGGAAAATAACAACGTTTCGCGACTTATGTCACTTTATAATCCTGCTTTTGGTCAAATAGCGGCTTAATATGTATGTATATATATATTGTTACAAATCCTGTAAATAGTAATTATTGTAGTAACGTAACCTGTAAATAGT
This sequence comes from Uloborus diversus, assembly GCF_026930045.1. Taxonomy (NCBI): domain Eukaryota; kingdom Metazoa; phylum Arthropoda; class Arachnida; order Araneae; family Uloboridae; genus Uloborus; species Uloborus diversus. The sequence goes on from NC_072732.1 coordinate 213,700,614, forward strand.
TTCCCGTAATGAATATACAACCCCTTTTCATATGGCTAAAGTATACGACCCTCCTATTTCCTTTTTGTTCATTGATAAAATTTGATAACGGTCTACTATGTTCCAGAAGCGTGTGGAATATTTGAGAGATTTCTTTTCGGTGTGTATATAAACCGTTAGCGATGGATAAAAAGTGAGTTTCGATTGAGATTTCGAACTGAGAGCGTATTTGCTCTGTTTATTGCGAGGCATTTCGCTGTGTTGTTTTCGTATTTGGAAGTAAATACGTGTGTAAACGTTGAGTTTACGGTGTTGTGTGATAATTGCTTAATTGCTGATGAATAATTTAGCAGTTGTTGACGATCTTTCCTGTACATAGTGTAAATAAATTTCCTGTGTTTTTATCAAGAACTGTGTCTTCATTTCAAGAAAGTGGAAGTCGCACCGAATCCGTTACAATTTGGCGCCCAACGTGGGGCTACTTCTGGACTTTCTTGGAGTAAGTGTGACTTTGGACATTTTTTTCATAAAGACTTTTTAAATTTGGACTTTGTTTTTATGGTGATTACTCGCGCAATGGATGAACAATTAAAACAACTTCTTGACGCAATCACCTCTGTGAAAAGTGATTTGACTGCAAGTTTTACTGCAAATCAAGAACAATTGAAAAATGAATTAGCGACTAACCAAGAACTGCTAAATAGTGATTTAACTGCTAAAATTACTACAAGTCACGATGAAATGAAAAGTGACCTAACGTCGATGAAAACCATGATGGAGAATCAACTAACCGCCATGGGAGATAAAGTCGATGCTCTGGAAGAAAAATTTGATACTGTGGAGGAGCGCATCGCCAATATGGAAAATAAGTTGGAAGAAGAAGACAAGAAATTGACTTCATTTAAGGAAGAAATAATTAAGGACGTGGAAAGGAGATTGGCGACCGCGGAAAGCAGCTTTGTACAGTTTGGCGCTCCCACATCTGTTGCTCGACCGTCCATTAAACTGGCCACATTTGATGGGAAAAGTTCGTGGCAGGTGTACAAGACCCAATCCATGATAGTGGCGGAAGCGAACGGATGGGACTCTGCTACCAAGGCCTGTCATCTTGCAGCATCCCTGAGAGGTGACGCAGCGGACATTCTCCAGACCCTTCCGGACAGCCAGCGCCTGGATTTCGCCGCCCTCACATCTGCGTTGGAGCTTCGTTTCGGTGAGAAGTGCCAGAAAGGTTTCAGCCGACTCCAGTTGAAGTCCCGTTTCCAGAAAACCGGGGAAACCCTGCAAGAGCTAGCGGCTGACGTCGAGAGACTGTCTCATCTTGCTTTTTGCGACTGTCCTGCGGATGTTCGAGACAACCTGGCACTCAACTACTACATCGACGGGGTTCGAGATCCGGAAATCCAGAAAGCTCTACGGATGGCGGATGTCAAAGAATTCTGCTGTTGTGTATGCGATGAAGTTGGAGGCCGCCCAGCAAGCAACCCGCAAGGATCGCCATTCAATCCGCGGCGTGAAAACTGATGAGCCTGATCCGGTTTCGTCACGCTTTGCTGAACTGGAAAAGCAAATAAAAGAAATTGCAGGAACCCTCAAAAGGATTTCGGCTCCCAAGGACCAAAATCGACAACCACTTAAGTGCTGGAAATGTGGCGGCGAGGGTCACTTGCGAAGAAACTGTGAAGCTCGCCAAGAAACCGGAGGGAAGAGCGCCTCTCCCTCTCAGGTCCAGGAAAACTAAGCCATGGCAATCTCGCGGGGCGGAGGTCGCCAAATTGGAATGAGCTCCATTTTAAAGTTTTCCAGATTTCATCGACGAGTGGCGGCAGTAATGGACTGTTTGTTTACGCATACGTAAACGGGTTTCCCTGCGAACTGATTATTGACACTGGAGCCAATGTTACAATCATTAGAACAGATGTGGCTCGTCAATTTGGACTCAACATTCTATGGACGCCGCCCTGCGTTACCCTCCAAACTGTGACAGGTGACAAGATCGAGATTGAAGGTAAAGTAAACTTAGCAATTGTGTTTGGAAATGCCACTTACCATCATACGGCATTCGTTGCTGCTATCACAGACCCCTTAATTCTCGGATTGGACTTTTTAAAGAAATACGACTTCACCCTTGACTTCAAGATTAATGAACTGCACTCGATGAGAGAAGACATAGCCATCTTCAACGTTGAAAATGATGTAAAATCCGCTCATCAAATAATAGCCCAAACAGATTTATCAATTCCCTCAAGGTCAGAATCATTAATACCTGGCTCCCTTGAAGAAAGCAATAGTTTTCGATTTGGACTCATTGAATACCCCAACTTAAGCAATAGCCCAAAAGGAGTGCTGGTAGCATCTACGCTGGTGGACCTTTCTAAAGATGTAATTCCTGTCGTCAACGTGAGTGAAAGGCCAAGGAATATCCGGAAAGGTGAAGTTCTGGCAACTTGTACTCCAGTAAACTGCATCATTAGAAGAATCAATTCCCACGAGACTGTGTCTTCTGAGTCCTTGACATCGAAGTTAATTGGGAGTGCACCCTTATCGAAAGATCAAAGAACTGCTGCGGAACAATTTGTGGATGACTTCAAGCATCTGTTTTCATCTACATCGGAGGATGTTGGCCGTACGAATTTAACGCAGCATAGGATCTACACTGGAGAACACCCCCTTATTAAACAGCATCCAAGACGACTACCGTTCGCCAAGAAGGAAGAGGTTGAGACCCTCCTGAAAGAGATGAAGGAGAATGATGTAATCGAACCGTCATCCAGTCCTTGGGCCTCTCCCATCGTCTTGGTCCGAAAGAAAGATGGCTCCACCAGATTTTGTGTCCATTACCGACGGCTGAATGAAATCACCAAGAAAGACAGCTACCCTCTTCCACGGATAGACGACACCTTGACACTCTTTCCGGACACAAGTGGTTTTCGAACCTGGACTTGAAGAGCGGCTACTGGCAGGTTGAGATACACCCTGATGACCGAGAGAAGACAGCGTTTACAACTGGACAAGGCTTATGGCAGTTTAAAATGATGCCCTTCGGCCTCTGCAATGCACCAACTACGTTCGAGCGTCTTATGGAGACAGTGTTAAGAGGACTTTCCTACGAATCCTGTTTGGTCTACTTAGACGATATCATCATCGTGGGACGCAGTTTCGAAGAACATCTGGCAAACCTTAGGAAGGTGCTGCAAAAGCTTAAGGAGGCCAATCTGAAGTTAAGCCCGACCAAATGTAATTTGTTCCGCCGGGAAGTGAACTACCTTGGCCACATCATCTCTTCTGAAGGTGTACAAACCGATCCAGAAAAGGTATCTGCGGTCAAGAGTTGGAGTCGTCCCGAAAACATCCATCAGCTGCGAAGTTTCATGGGGCTCTGCACGTACTACACGAAGTTTGTAAAGGGTTTTTCCAACATTGCACGACCTTTGCATAAGCTGACGGAGAGCAAGCAAAAGTTTGAATGGTCCAAAGAATGCGAAGATGCATTTCTACGACTGAAGGAGGCTTTAACATCAACGCCTATCCTCGCCTACCCTCAGCCTGAAAAATCCTTCATCCTGGACACTGATGCGAGCCACGAGGGCATCGGAGCTGTTTTATCCCAAGAAATTGACGGCAATGAACATGTCATCGCTTACTGGAGCAAATGCTTATCAAAGTCGGAGCGAAATTACTGTGTCACCAGAAAGGAGTTACTGGCCATAGTGAAAGCTGTAGAACACTTCCATCATTACCTCTACGGCCGAAAATTTCTGCTTCGGACAGATCATGCCTCGTTAACTTGGCTTTTGAACTTCAGGAATCCAGAATGCCAGATAGCCAGGTGGATACAGCGGCTCCAGGAATATGACATGGAGATCAAGCACCGAAAAGGGTTGTCTCACGGTAATGCAGACGCTTTATCAAGGAGACCCTGTCCTGAGAAATGCAATTATTGTTCCCGAATCGAGAAACAGTATGGAACGACTAGTCCTACTGCCTATCAGGTGACAGTGACTCCAACATCTTCAGAACCTGATCCATGGAGTGACGACCAAGTTCGAAAAGATCAACTTGAAGACCCCGACATAAAACCAATTTTGGAGTTCATGGAGAGTGACAGTCGGCGACCTAGCTGGCAGAACGTTTCCATCTTTAGTCCTGCAACAAAAAGATACTGGGCTTTATGGAATTCACTCCATTTACGGAACGGCGTACTGTACCGAAAATGGGAATCTGATGACGGCAAAACGTCTAGGTGGCAGTTACTACTTCCCCGATCAAGGATTTCAGATGTTCTGAAAGAAATACATAGTAGTGCGACTGGAGGACATTTTGGTGTGTTGAAAACCCTCAATAAAGTTCGGGAGCGCTTCTTCTGGAGCAAGGCGAAGGATGACGTGGAGAAGTGGTGCCATTCTTGTGACGCCTGTTCTGCTCGTAAAGGATCGAAGAAAAGAAGCAGAGGGAAGCTACATCTGTACAACGTTGGAGCTCCTTTCGAACGAATTGGGATCGACATCCTGGGTCCTCTACCAAGAACTGCTGATGGGAACAAATACATTCTTGTTTCCATCGACTACTTCACCAAATGGCCGGAAGCATATCCCATTCCAGATCAAGAGGCTACCACCGTAGCAGAGACTCTAGTCCAACATTGGATCTCGAGATACGGAACACCTTTGCAGATTCATTCCGATCAAGGGAGGAATTTCATCTCTGCTGTGTTTAAGGGCCTATGTCAAATTCTCGGAATTGAGAAAACTAGGACAACACCACTACACCCACAATCGGACGGCATGGTGGAGAGATTTAACCGCACAATCCTGAATAATCTCTCACTTATGGTCTCCAGAAATCAACAGGATTGGGACAAGAAGCTACCTTTGTTCCTGCTGGCCTACCGCAGTGCTGTCCACGAGACTACCGGATATGCCCCATCTCAGATGCTCTTCGGACGAGAGCTTCGGCTACCTTGTGATCTCGTCTTCGGTCGTCCTCCGGATGCGCCTGCATCGCCTGAGGAGTACATCCAAGATCTCCAGGCCCGGTTGGAAGACGTTCATAACTTCGCACGAGAGCGAATCAACATCGCAGCGGAGAAGATGAAGATGCGATACGACACAAGGTCTACTGGACATGAATTCAACGAAGGCGACAAGGTTTGGTTATGGAAATGCGTCCGACGGAAAGGTCTGTCACCCAAATTGCAGTCGCATTGGGATGGACCCTCCAAAGTCCTTAACCGACTAAATGACGTCGTAGTGAGGATCCAAAAATCACCTAATGCAAAACCTAGGGTTGTACATTATGATCGGTTAGCCCCATACTATGGCCATAGTTCATGAGTATTACGTAAACAACCATGGTTGATAACATAAAAGTTGTAGATAATTTTTGCTTTTAATGTTCAGTAATATTTCTTGTTATTATTGTGTTTTCTGTATCTGTTAGTTTAATGTGTGTAATTGTGAACTTGTGATAGAAGTTTGGCACCCTTTCTGGGGATTGTACTGCCCGGGACGTGCAGTCCTTAGGAAGGGGGCAATGTTACAAATCCTGTAAATAGTAATTATTGTAGTAACGTAACCTGTAAATAGTTTCCCTTAATGAATATACAACCCCTTTTCATATGGCTAAAGTATACGATCCCCCTATTTCCTTTTTGTTCATTGATAAAATTTGATAACGGTCTACTATGTTCCAGAAGCGTGTGGAATATTTGAGAGATTTCTTTTCGGTGTGTATATAAACCGTTAGCGATGGATAAAAAGTGAGTTTCGATTGAGATTTCGAACTGAGAGCGTATTTGCTCTGTTTATTGCGAGGCATTTCGCTGTGTTGTTTTCGTATTTGGAAGTAAATACATGTGTAAACGTTGAGTTTACGGTGTTGTGTGATAATTGCTTAATTGCTGATGAATAATTTAGCAGTTGTTGACGATCTTTCCTGTACATAGTGTAAATAAATTTCCTGTGTTTTTATCAAGAACTGTGTCTTCATTTCAAGAAAGTGGAAGTCGCACCGAATCCGTTACAATATTAAGGGCATATCACAGGGTCGCCCCGATGAGAAGTCACTGTGACCTGTCCAAAAATTTCCTTATTCGGCCAACTTTGTTCAATGATTCATCAAATTTGGAAACGTAAATGTAACTGCAATTTTTAAATGCCCGAATGCCCATTTCCATTGAATGTACTTATTCATGAAAACAGTACTTTATAATTCGGTAAGATTTGAAGTTACATTCGACAAATTGAGAATTCCATCCTCTCAAAAATTTAAGTTCGAGGCGCCCCTAGATCCACATTTCCCTGGATGCTTTAGTAGAGTAGTATAAACCCTAGAGACGTCATGGGGGGGGGGGGCTGTGTGCAGGGCCCGATCAAGACAAACTGGTGCCCAGGTCCTGAGTAAAAATTGGTGCCCCCCCATGAGAAAATCAGCACAATTTCAAAGTAAATGTTTTATATTAGAAACCTAATACACTAGAAACCTACACATTACTACAGAAACCTGGGATTTGAATACCAAACACTTGATAATCACCATACTTATCATAGTTAAAATTGCCTTACCTTAAGGTGAAAATGAGTTAAAAAACAATTTAAAACTACAAAAACAGCAAAAAAAAAACTAATTCTGACATTAAGCTTTAAAAAGGCTTCTTTCAGACTTTAACAGAGGCAAATGTGTCGATCACATACATCATCGAAATCTAATTTTGATGTCACAAAATTTTCAATGGTCAATAAGAAAAACGCCTGTAAATTATCCTGAGAAACGCAGCTTCTCAAACGATTTTTGATTCTTTTCAAAGCTGAAAAGGAACGTTCACTTTAACAGAAAAAAAAGGAAGGAAGTTAATTTAGGCTACTTTAGTGCCCCTAAATTTGTGGTACCCAGGTCCGCGGACCCACCGGACCGTGCGTTAATCAGACCCTGGCTGTGTGCGATTATGACCTTCTCATCTCTTTTTCACTACACCACTGCGCAGTGAACATCATTACATCTTTGATTGTTGAAAGCTATTAGACAATTCGGCTTACCTGTATATAGCAGAGTCAGAATATCGCAGTTGGCGAATGATGAGGTTGTTTGCGAGGTCAATCTTGACTCGTCCTTTCGTCCGGACATGGACCTTGCTTGGATTGATCACGAAAGACTCGTTACGCCACACGAAAAATTTCCCTTCCGTGTTTCTGAAAAGACATTGGAATTAAAGCATATTTTGCGTTAAATTTTCGTTCCACCTTCGTGTATTGAGATGCCCCTTAGGGTCATATTCACCAGCCTACCGAAATTAATCTCAGTCAGAGACCCGAACCACCGATTGAGGCCTTCTTATTGGTTGGAGCAAGCTTGGAACATGCGGTTTGGCTGTCTGAAGGAATGCCAAATCGTCTGGTGAATATAGGCCTTAGATAGTTAGGAAAATGAGTGGGTGGTAGTTTTCGGTCTGGGAAATATTAGGTTGCTTAATTTAGTTACTTATGTAGCTCGAGTTTCAGAGAAACGAAGGATTTATGGTGTTTGGTGGCGTGGAAACGAGAAACATTTATGCACTAGTCGACCCGTGCGGAACTCCGCACTGTACTTCGAATCGTTTCAAAAGGCATTTCGCTCTTTAAAAATTTCAAAGAAAAAATATTAGGAAGAAAAACCGAAAAAAGTAAGCGCACAAGAGAAGGCATGTAATTTGAAGACAACAGTAACAAAACCTCGTTAAATACAACGTTGTGATAATTTGATCATCGCTCCCCTTTTGGTTGTACGTATTTTCAATGCAAACATAAATATCATTAAAAGTGTGGCTGAGGGATTCGTGAAAAAGCAATAATTTTGCATGTGAAAAATCAGGTTGTGGCAAATACAGTCCTGCCCATGTGAGCATCTGACGGAAAAAAAGAAACAGTAAAGAGATATTTAGTGGCACGGATTCGAACTGGCGCCATTCTGATTAACAGTACGACGCTCCAACAAATCTAGCAACTGCGCCTTCCTTTTCGAATGCTATTCATTGAAGGAATGCGTAATAAAACACAGTAAAAAAAGCTTTTTGCCGAAAAAAATATAATAAGATCATGCGTCTATGTTTTGTCATTAGCCAGCATGATACGATTTAAAATTATTCGTAAAACATGGAATTAGATTAAAGAATGAGGAAGATCTCACTCAGCGATTGAAACAAACATTCTAGAGAAGTAATAAATTCGATTGAAAAAATAAGTGTTTTTTTTTTTTTTTGAATATTCAACAATTTCCCATAGCAGGTTTCTTTAACCTATACGGCTTAAATGCCCGCACTTGTTTTTCTTTTAATCGAACACTTAAAATTCAAAACCAAAACCAGTTGAACTGAGTCTGTTTTTTCGAACGTAGACAAAATGCTTTTTTTTTTTTTTCAGCCGAAAGCAGAGGAGTAGAAAATGATTTTTTACTAATGAAGTTAATAATAATTTTAATATTTTCTATCGTATTCGAATAAATAATTAAAGATTATGAAACTCGTGGTTCTGTTGTATGTTATGAGTACATGTAATGCGTAATATTAAAGTAAATTTGCTATTATGTCGGACAGCCCGAACTGGCCCGAAGTTCAGACAGTTTATAGCCGAACGTTCTACCGGAAAAAAAAACACACAGGTTAATTTTAAATTTTTTTTATCTTGCCGAGAAGTGTCTTTATTTTTGAAAATTTTTACAATTTGTTATCGCAGGCTGTTTGAACCGTTATGACGTAGATGGCAGTACGTGTTTATCATTTAACAGCACGGTTAAAATACAAAATAATTTGAACTAAGTTCTTTTTTAAGCGTAGCTTTTCAAATGTAGAAAAAATGTGATACGCTATTTGTTTTTTTGCAAAAAGAAGAAAAATATATATATTACCCTTTAAATTGAGGTAGTAATTTTTTTATTTGTACAAAGAGTCAAAAACTCATTAGAAGGATCTATATTTCAACATACGATTTATTATATTTTACTGAACAAAAAACAATTCCATTGTAGTCTGAAATCTTAAACCTGATACTTATATTTTCGCTTACATTATGCTTTAATTTTCTTACCGGAGCCAAAGCTTTAAAAAAAAAACCTTACAATTGAGTATCAGTTTAGCTCCGTGTTGCATCAAGTTTTCATAACAGCTAGGAGCGTTTCTATCTCATGTATTCCCTCATATTTGTTATTCATTGTTCATGTAATGCGCGATATTTTTCTTATTTTTTGCTGCAGATTGTCCGGACGTGGGCCCGAACACGCATTCTCCTGGTTACCAGTCGAACGCTCTGCCGATCAAGCTATTCCGCTCTGTCGGTAACAGTGCAAGTTAAAGCTATAAATTTAACCGAAAACTTCATTCTGGTTCTTTAAAACAGGTTTTTTTGCCCGAAAAAACAATTTTTAGACCGTGGGTCTATTTTTCGTCAGTAGCCTGCACGATAAGCTTTAAAATAAGGTGTAAATCAAAGAAATCGATCAATAATTGAGGAAAATCTCGCGTAGAAACCAAAAACAGGCTACAGAAATAATATATAAGGATTATGTTGAGGAAAGAATGACGTTTTTGAAATACGAATTAAAACTAGTATGTTGTGGCCATCACGAAACTTTCTTCTATATTTTTCTTTTTTTTTCTGATCCCTCCCCATGCTTGACGAGGAAGCAATATTCCCAATGAAAACAAAATTACACATGCAAAAACTTGACGACCATCCCAATGTCTGAATTATTGCAAAAGCAAAGCAAAGAGCGAAAATTGAAAGTTATTTTAAAAGCCTTGCTTGAATTAATTACAAATATTTTATTTGTTAACAAACATAAGATGGCAACAGTTAAAAATTTTAAATCATTGAGATAATATTTCCGATCATTTCCATGCAATTAAAATCACGAGAAATACGCAGACGACAATCTATTACGATTTATCTTTCTTATTGTTGCATTAATAAAAATATTTTTTATTCGCAAAAAAAAAAAAAAAAAAAAAAAAAAAATCAACACCTCTTGGAGCGATCGGCGTCAAAATTGAACCAAAGCCTGTTTACATATGGATTCACATATATTCCAAATTTCAACCAGAACGTAGCATTACTTCTTGAGATAGGGCACTCAAAATGGAAAAAAAGAACGGGTGATTGCGCTACCCCCTTTTTAGCTGTTGACACAAAAATAAAATCAGTTCTTATACCCACTAAGGGCTACTTGCCGATAAATTTTTCTTTCATTCCGTTCATTATTTCTTGAGATACAGCAGTCACAATTGACGACAAAAAACGTTCTATAGCTAAACCCCCGTTTGAGTTATTGACACCAAAATTGAATCAGCACCTGCTCCTGTTAATACCAACATATGGACCAAATTTTGTTTGATTCCGCCAGTTACTTCCTGAGGAATAGCAAGCATGCGTAACTCGAAAAACGTCCCATTGCTCCACCCCCCTTGGAGGAATTCGCGCCAAAAACTAATGGGCACAAGTTCACATAGGGGCACATATGTGTACTGAATTTCGTTCGATTTCATGCGGTAGTTTTTGTTGTAGAGCGGCCACAAAAAACTGGTCACACACAGACGTGACACACATACATACACACACACATACATACATACACACACACACACACACAGACAGACATTTTCCAAAAATGGTCGAAATGGACTCAGCACACCTCAAAACGTTCGAATCCGTCAAAATTCGAAATTCGAAAATTTGCACGAATCCAATACTTTCTTCTATATATTAGATATAGAACAGAGGTTCCCAACCGGTGGTTCGCGAACCCCCAGGGGTTCGCGAGGTGCAGGAAGGGGGTTCGCGAAAATTTCGGTGCAATGGCGGATTTTTCCTAGTTTGGTAAAAAATTATAAAATATTCAATTTGCACACATATTTACTAATTTTTTTTTTAATTTGAAAACGCGCCAGACTCTTCTATTAAGCTCAAAAAAAAAAAAAAAAAAATCTTTCAGCGGTTAAAAAGAAATTTTCTCATTTTTTTTTCGATAGACAACAAAAAGAGATATCCTTCCTTCTTTATTGCTAGGCGCCATGCAGAAACGTTGTATTAAGCTGTGGCGGGGATAACGATGACCTTAAAAAGGCGCCATCGCGTGGAGTCAATCAAACAATATACATAATATACATATGTCGAAAAAAATAAAGAATTCTCAAACAATGCATCATAGGGGTATTATTTCTAATCTGGTTGAAATATAACTCGGGAATTTCCGTCGAATTCAGTCATCGAATAGCAGACATGACAGCAAAAGGCTCCAAACTTAAAATTTATTACTGGATTTTACCCATCTGTTCGTTTTCAAAAATATATAACATCAGCATGCTCATAGTTCTGGGGAAATAGTTGTTAACAGACGCATTTAGAGATACTTTAGAGATGTTTGAAAACAAGTGATTTTGTTTGCAATTGGTTTTGCTACGTGAACTTGCTACTCTGTTTGTGAAGTTATAATCGTGTTGGTAATTTTTATGATTTAATAACTTTCTGCTGTTATGGATCGATGGTTGAAAGCTGGTAGTTTGGTTGAGCGACAAATGGACAAGCAGTCAATCGATCAACCCTCAACATCAGCAGTAACTTTCGAATCAACACAGGATATTGAAATAGATAGCTGTAATGAACTGCCGCCTCCCCCGACTAAACAGAAAAGTGAACTAGGGGAGAAAAAAGGAAAAAAGCGAAAATATGACAGTGACTATTTACAAATGGGCTTTTATTTTACTGGAGAAGAGTCTGAACCTAGACCGCTTTGTCTTCTCTGCAACGAAGTTCTAGCGAACAGCAGTTTGAAACCGTCACTTCTGAGAAGACACCTCGAAACAAAGCATCCGACACACAAGGACAAACCTATCGAATATTTTAAAAGAAAATTGGAATATAATAAAAAGTGTAGCGTCTCTACGTTCCTGTTAGAATCCAACGAAGATAGTAAAATGGCCCTTGAAGCTTCATATCGAGTCAGTTATAGAATTGCAAGATCTGGACAGCCACATACAATTGCAGAAAATTTAATTGGACCGTGTGCTAAAGATATTGCTAAGTGTATGCTGGGAGAAAAATCAGCAAAAAAAATTGACCTGGTTCCGCTATCAAACAACACAGTATCACGCAGAATTACTGATTTGGCAAGTAATGTGGAGAAAGAACTTGTGAATAGAATAAAAGAGAATAATTTTGCGATCCAGCTTGATGAGTCGACTGATGTAGCAAACGCTGCAATATTACTTGTCTATGTTAGGTATATTTTTAACGATGCAATTAAAGAAGATGTACTATTTGCAAAACCTTTGAAAACCAACACAACTGGAGAAGCAATTTTCGAACTGGTCAACAGTTACTTTGAAGAAAATTGAATAGATTGGTCTTTGTGTGTGGGTGTGTGCACGGATGGTGCAAAATCAATGACAGGAAAATTTGTTGGCTTTGTGGTGCGAGTAAAAAGAAGATTAACGAGAAAATTGAATGGACTCATTGCTGCATTCATAGACTAGCATTAGCATGTAAGCGTATTCCCGCAGAATTATCTGCTACTTTGAATGATGCGGTAAAAATTGTAAATTTCATAAAATCACGTCCCACAAACTGCCGTCTATTTCACGCGCTTTGTGAGGAATTGAGAAGCCTTCATGTTACTTTATTTCTTCACACAGAAGTTAGATGGCTTTCCCGTGGCAAAATTTTGACACGCTTATTTGAATTGAAGTCAGAAGTCCAAGCATTTTTTGTTGATCATCCATTTCACTTGTCCACTTGCATGTTCGATCCTCTTTGGGTGCAAAGGCTTGCATATTTAGCTGACATCTTTTCAAAATTAAATGAATTAAATCTATCCTTGCAAGGTGCAGTTGTTAATATTTTCGTTGTATATGATAAAATTGAAGCTATGGTAAAAAAATTGAATTTCTGGATCCAATGCCTGGAAATGGGTGAGTTTTCTTGTTTCACTTCTCTTAGTAGTTTTTTATCAGAAAACTCAATGAAACTTGATGAAAGCGTTAAAAGAAATGTATGTGAACATCTGCAACATCTTGAACTAACTTTTGACGAGTATTTTCCCAATAGGCGTAACGTCCCTCTCTCAAACAACTGGATACACAATCCTTTTGAAGGAAATCCATGCTTAGAGAACACCCTGACATTACTTGAAAAGGAAATGCTCATCGAGTTATCCTGCGATAGTTCATTGAAAACTACCTTTAAAGAGCTCTCGTTAATTGACTTCTGGCTCAGTGTAAGAAATGACTATACCGTTTTGTCCAAAAAAGCAATTCGAATTTTATTACCATTTTGTACAACATATCTGTGCGAGAAAGGATTTTCCTCCTATACTTATCTCAAAGATAAATACCGAAGCAGATTGAATGCAGAGCCTGATTTAAGACTCAAACTGTCAGACATTGAACCAAACTTTCAGTTTCTTTGTTCCGTCAAACAGCCACAAATATCGCATTAAGGATTTTCCCCCCAATTTAAAGTATGCTTAAAAAAAATAGTTGGTTTATAAAACTTCTTGTTTATAATTTTTCTTGTAGATGTAGTTTTAACTTTTTATTAATGTTTGCACTTAATGATATTTTACAATTATATTTTTGTCTATTGCAATCAAATGCTGCAAAAAATGGAAAGCAAACATGCTGTTTTTTTATTGTTTCTTACATGTTACTAATTTCAACATCAGGGGGTTCGCGAACTTTTTTGCCTGTTCCAAGGGGTTCGCAAAGAGAAAAAGGTTGGGAACCGCTGATATAGAAGAAAGTAAAAAAAAAAAAACCTGAAATTTCATGATAAAATGCACTGGCATCCATGTTGTCAGTACTCTTTAACCTTGAAATCTCATTTTAATGTAAAATTTTACGGTGAAAAAAGATAAGGAAAAAGAATGCTGGCGCTGGTTGCGTTGATTGAGCGAACGAGATAGAGGCAAAGGGATTTGAGAGAGCCGAAAGAAATCAGAACTTCTTGGTTAATGTTGTTACCAATGCTAAGTCTCATTGGAGCATTGGGCATAACTCGATCCTATCCAACCCGAGTAAAACCTGAAACAATTAAGTGCAATCAGGAAAATATATAGAATTTAGTTCCACAACAGTTGTTGTACAGTAGACCCTCATTTTACGCGGGTTTATTTTACGCGGTTTCGATTATACGCGGTTTAAGATTTGACGACTTTATTTTATTTTACGCGGAAGAGTTTCGGTTTTACGCGGATGCGGCAGTGCAAACAGATAAAATTTTCCCCTCTTTTAAAATTCAAACTCCTTAAGATTGCAGATTACACGTAGTAAACTGCATTTTGGCATGCTAATAATCGAGCTTGGGCCACTGGAGACATTTTATGCGATGGATTCCAGAGCTCTTTCCAGAAGTAAAGTTATTAAACTCACTCAGTTTAGAACTCACTGGAAGAAGAGCTTTTAGGAGTGACAAAGACGGCCAAAACCAACGAGGATACAGACATTGGTGACACGCAACCGAAAACGTTCACATTAAAAATTTTGAGCCATTCCTCGACAATAGAATCTTTATGAATTGTTAGTGAAGGGAGATTCTATCATGGAAATGATGCAAGTGGTCATGGATCGTTAATGCTCTGCAAAGAATTACAGAGAAAAATTCTTAATGATTGCCAAAAGACTATCGTTGCCAGCTCCTCTTTATAGACAGAACACGAAATTAATTTATGTTTTCTTTATGCATATTGTGCGTAAAAATCGATATAAGTACACATTAAGCTTATTATACAATTAGTCATCACTAGAATGAAGAAGTTTTTTTTATCTATGGAACCAAACCCCTATTTTAACACTAGTATTAGGTCTCAATTTACGTGGTTTCGATTTACGTGGTATTTCCGTGGAACGTAACCCCCGCGTAAAACGAAGGTCTACTGTACTAATTTATGAAAGTTACACACTGACAAAAATCAACAATCCAGTTCCTAAACTGATGCTTTCAGCCGTTTTCATTCTATCCCGAAGAAATTGCCTTCCGAAGCCTTGAATTAATTCCTGGCGTTCATACAAGAAATCACTGATGTATTACAAATGCATGCATTTTTTTTTCTTTGCATTGTACAGATGCTCCTTATTTCAGGGGCGCTGACTTGCAAAAATCATTGGGGGGGCTGGCCCAGTCATCACCGGGGGTTTAGGGGGTTATGTAATCCCATGGAGGTTCCCCCTCCCCCAAATAAAGGTCGATTGTTGTGCCTTGAAAATGCCAATTTACATATTTTCTGGTGTGTATAATTTAAAAACAAACAGTATGTGGCATGGCGTTTTCAAAGTAAAACAATCCAAAAATTGGTATACAAATTTTTCTGGTTCAACTAGATCATGTCACTTGTCTTAGCAAGAGACATTTTTTTGTTCTATTTTATGGGGAGTCATGCAGTGCCGTAGCTAGGCATGGAAAAGGTAAGGCGCTTGACTTGCATTGAAGGGCACTGCCAGAGACGCCGACTTAAAAAATATCGGGGGAAAGGGGGCATGCCGCAGGAAATTTTCTAAATTTGAGATGAAAAATAGTGAGTTTTAAAGTTTTTTTAAAATCATATAATCAACATTAGAACCTCGAAAACTCGACAAGCCCGACACATATTTTTTGGCTTCGAAAAACGGAAGAAATAAATACAAACACACACAGTATTTTTGTAAAAAGGAAATTTAATTTACGCATGCTTTTTAAGACCAGTTGTTTTTACATTAGTGATATCGGCTAACATATTCAAGTGTAAACGCAGTCTCTCAATGTCTAGGTCATTTTTGAAAACCTCAGTTGATTTTTCAAAATGTTCTCTTCTCTTTCACCTCTGTTTAATAAAAGCAAGCACTCTTGTTCAACTGCAATGACCTGTGTGCGTCCAGTTGATGTAAATCGTCCAATAATGCAAAATTGCACCATTTTACAAACCTCAATGTATATTGCCTTGTAGTACAGTCAACTCCCGTCTTACGCGAGGGATGCATTCCAAGACCTCTCGCGTAGGTCGAATTTTCGCGTTGTGGAAAAGGGTATGTGTAAATTTTTTTATAAACGTACCCAATTATTTTAGACACTTGTAAACACCCCCTCAAACTGTTAAAAACCATCTCTTAACTAACTGCACATTACTGTCTCTTACATAAAGAACTGAATGTTTACTTGTATTTAAAAAAAACGTTTTATTCAACATAAAATACTGCTACTATGTACAAAATCAATGATTAATGGGAAAAAAAGAAAAAATAAACCGGTATACGGTAGACACAGTATATAGTAAGAAAAGCAAATGCATCTTTAGTTGTACTGTACAGTCGATCAATTAATGATATTCGTACACAATACATGAGCAGTTTCCATTTTCATAAATTTTTGCAAGACACTAGTCGGTGAATTTTTACGGATTTCCTTTTCTTGACTTGTAATTGTATGTACGGAAGAATCACTCATACCTAATTCTCGTGCTACCTTCAACGCATTTTTTAGTTGACCATCAGCTTTTCAAGAAGCTCTAGCTTTTCTTTAATTGTCATGAAACTTTCTCTTTTTATCTTCACAAACTTTAGATGAAACAGCGCTCTTAGGTGTCATTATATTTCATTAACTTTCGCATTTAAAATGAAAAGGGAACTTCTACTCTCAGCGATGCTAAAAGGAAAAAGATCCATTCATGAAAAAATTTTTTTTAGTAGCCAATAACAAAGCTGATACGAACACACCACGATTCCCTTCCGAGAATTTTCGTGTTGCGGTGAGGAATTCGCGTTAGGTCTGAATACTGGAGAAAAAATCGTGTTATAGCTATTTCGCATAAGTAGCGCGAGTCAAATGTTTTCCTTTGGGATTTTGAAAGTGTGCGGTTAGCTGCCTTCATTGTTTTCATACTTCTTTGGTACACGTCGATTCCGAGGAAGGGAAGGATCATCATTTTGTGAAGGTTTTCTTTTAAACACGATCCCCAAAAGTATTCAAAACTATCACGCCTCCCATTTTATATACAAATCAAACTCTCATATATATATTTTTCCAGATCAGCAACACTTAGGTGAGCGCGCCGCAGCGCTGCCCACCGGCAACAGACTTGACCAGTAAGTTCGCGCACTGGGACAAATTTTTACAGTACTCGCAGCACTGTAACACTATCATCATTCGCACCACTCATTTTCAGTTAACCTGCTTACACAACCGTAATAATTATTTGTTTTAACTCATTACTGAATATATTTTACAAGGTAAACTATCTTCAAACAAGGAAAATAAAAGATAAATTTATGAGTTTAGAAAGCATAATGTAACTTATAATTTTCTTGATTTATTGGGGGGGCTCTGCCCCCTCAAAAATATTTTTAATTTGGCTCGGGCCCCCTCTAGCCCCATGGAGTCGGCGCCACTGCCTTATTTACTGTATAAGTTATAAGTATTTTTTTTAATATATAAATCTTAATAAAGATTTTCAATAGGAATTGCTTAATAGCTCAATAAATATTTTCAATGTTTAGTTGCATATCCGGGGGGGGGGGGGGGGGAGATTTATATCACCCCCGGAAAATCAGAACATTTTCTTTTTGTCCATTGAAAGCAAATAAAAACTAACCATATCCCATTCCCTCCGTGAAATTTAACCATACCCCCAAGCGAAATTATTTTCTGATTACACACTGTTAATTGGAAATTAAAATATATAGCCAAAAGTTGCAAATTATAATCAATCTAGGTGATACAGCAAATAAATAAGTAAATAAATAAATATATTAGATAGATAAGTAAAATCAAATCTGCACGGAACACTTGTTCCAATGCATCAGAATTTTCGGATGTACAGCGTCAGTGATTTGGTTTGCATTTGCCTAATGCTCACTTGTTTCTTAATGGCTATTATAACTTGTAACTTTTGTATGAATTTTATTTGGAAAATTTACCCCGGACATGTCATCAGAATTGGTGACCCCTCTTCTCCGTAAAGTGTCTTGCGTTTGACCAAGTCCGGCAGTGGAGGCAGAGGCTGTTGCATGGAGTAGATGCCCTGGCTGTTGTCGACGGTGTCCAGCATCTTCCCGCTAGAATCTGTCACGACCACTATTCCGCTTTCAGAAGGGCAGGGAATCTGCAATAGAAGATTACTAGATTTGTTGTTAGTTTTACACGGTTATATTAGTAGATGGTCAGCGGTGGGAGATTTTATAAAAAGAAAATTCCCACGAAAAAAAAGTGGTGAGTTATTCAAAGATTGAGAGTTGCTGCGAAGAGAGAGGAGATGAGAAACTTCAAATATGAAAGTTGTTGCAAAGAAAACTTGTGAAGGGTCTACAAAATGAAAAGACCTTCATAGAAATGTATTATAGCAATCCTAAAATTAAGAAGAGAAAAAGAAAAATTAATATGAACCTTCATGTGAGTTTACAAAAAACATTTGAGCGTCGAGTCTGGCATCGATAACAGAAAATTAATGTGCTTTCTTATTTTAAATATATCCTCTATCGCCATTAAGGTGTGCCATAAGGTGTCTCGTAAATAGAGGTAAATTTTTTAAAATGAGGTAACTTACATCTAAATCAATGGGAGTCGTAAGACTTGGAAGTCAGGATTGAAGGGCTATTCATCAGGGATCTACATCATACTCAATTAGTGAAAATTTCGAGCATCAGTTGCAACGCAATGAAATGCATTTATTAACATTATTTAACATTATGTCCCTTAAATGTTCTTCTTATAACCATACGCTCTTTTTGATCTTGAATTTCTGTTACTGCATTACTATGACACCTCCGGTCATAAGTTTCAATTCAATACTCAAACCTTTTGAGGCTCTCTTTCTCATTTTGTATATTCTGCTATCAGACAATCAATATAGTATGGCAAGGGTAAGGTGGGGAATGAGGTCTGCAATTGATGGTGTTTATTTTTTCTTGTGGAGTTCTCTGAAGAGAAGAAGCACAAACCATTTTAGTGCCAACAAGACTTCCTCATTTCAGTGAACTCTCCAAGAAGAAATAAGAATAAGCAAGGTCAGATCCCATCTTATCGGAGGCGTATCGCATACTATGGCGCCTACAGCTTATCTTTACCATCCACTACAACATACGAGGAAAATATCTGACTTACTTGACAAAATCCGATCACGAATTCTGATTTTGTGTTGACGACGATGGAAAGATCCCTGATTTTCTTAGGCAGAAGGCTTGATCGGCACGGAATCCCCTTTCGGTATTCGCTGAAGAGGGGAGAATCCACAGGTTTTGATGGCTTGGAGGGATCCAATTTCTTGAAGAACGAAAAAAGAAAAAGAAAGATACCCGCTGGTATTTTGAATTAATAACTAAACTCTATTACTTTATTCGTATATTTCAGTGGTGCACAACCTACGGACGGCCAGCAAAGCTGATCCGCGTAGCCGTTGTTTTGTTTAATGTTACAAATCAAAAAGCACGGTTATTGTCAACGTTACAAATTTAAATTCAAATATTCAGAAATTGACTACTGAAACCAGGTGCTTTTAATAAAAAAAGACACAAGTAGTGATGTCAACAATGATTGGTTCTTAATTTTCTATCCCTGTCCATATTTCCCTATGTTATTTAGAATTTTTTTCAACATTTTGACTTTTTGTATGTGTTCCTAACCCGCGAGGATCATTTTAATATGAGATGCAGCCCTCGAATAGAAAACGGTTGAACAGCGCTTTTCTATTTTAACGGAGGAAACTGAGAGATTGAAACTGAATTACTGATTCTAATTTCACCCCAATTCTGACAACATTTCATTAGCTTTGCGTAACGTAATCACTTTCATATTACCAGTCGCTTACTTATAGCTTATCATTTCTACCAGTGATAAAACAAATTTCTCCTAGAGAACCATGACTTGTTTACTTAAATGGTGTGAAACAATCAGAATGAATGATGACAACAACACGCACAGAGTATGGATGACCCCAAGTAACGGATCAACTGCTTACGGAATAATGGAATTTTTGGATCATAGAAAATACTTCAATTTTCAAATTACGTACCTATACTTGTTTTACTTTTTTTCTGAAAACACTTTATGAAAATAAAGCAAAATAAAACAAAAAGAGCTATTAATTAGTAAGCTTGAAACATACATAGCTGTGTTTAAATTTTTAGACATTTTTTATAACTTAAAAGTGAATTTCTGTTAACTGAGAGGTTTTGGAACATCGAGGTTTCATGCTGTTTTTTGTGGCTGAAACCAGAACTGTACATGTCGGGTATTTAGCGAAACACACCACAAGTAAGCGGAGAAATTAAGAAGCGTCGAATTCTGTAGATGCAGGCCAGTCATTAGAATTTTTACACAAGGAAGGGGGGGGGGAGGGCAAAGAGTACATGCACTCAAAGTGAATTATACCAAAAAGCAACACAAACCACTCCCACTTGCAAGTAAATATTCTTGCACATTGATTTCCCAAAATCAGGTGGGGAGCAATGACCCCCCCCTCTGGCCCCCTAAATGACAGCCTGTGTTACGTAATCCTGTAATACATAATATTGTTCATGTTTTTTCCCCTTAAATTGTAACAGGGTCGCACAAAAAATATCTTGCTCGCAAATGTTCGACTCCCTCCAGAAGTAGTTCTAAGTTGTAATGGATAGCGTGAACGCAACGTTTAATGGTATCTCTATACGAAACGTGGATCTCAAGTTGGCTCTCACAAGCACGCAACACGCAATACTCCAATTTTTAATCAATAAAATGTGTCAAACAGCAAACAACTCGTTAAAACGTTCAGGGACTGCAGTTTTATCTTAGTTTGAGATCATTTAATCTGGTCTAGCCATAATTGAGCTGGAGGTAGAAAGCCTCTCATAGAAGCTAAGATTACTTCCCACTGCTAGCTAACAAGGAGACGGCACGACCGTGGGGGTTGGAGATTTACGTTTTTTTTTTTGTTTTTTTTTGTGGTGAAAGATGACTCCTAGTATCTTACGTGGTTGAAGTAATACGACGCAATACTCAGAAAATTATGAGAAAAATTGATTTAAAGTCGCCATGGAGCCTCTTAGGCGCCTTATGAGTTTAAAATGTCAGTCTCTTCACAAGCAGCCCCTAGCTTAGTTGATTAAGGCGCGGTCTTGTACTCCAGAGATATCACGATCGAATCCCACTCTAGACCTTTTTCTCTTCTTCATTTTTTTTTTTTTTTTGCTATCACAACAATTTGTGGTAACGCTTTTCACCCC
Source organism: Uloborus diversus (assembly GCF_026930045.1). Lineage (NCBI taxonomy): Eukaryota > Metazoa > Arthropoda > Arachnida > Araneae > Uloboridae > Uloborus > Uloborus diversus. The sequence goes on from NC_072732.1 coordinate 213,721,780, forward strand.
TATATTAATTACTTTCTGAAATTTATTTTTGCCAAGGATCGCAAACTTTTTCATTCACTGAAAAACATTCTTGCTTGTTATTCTGTACGGTTTGATTTGCCTAGTAAAGGTTTTTGACATGTGGTCACCTTATGGTTATAAGGGACAGCTGCTCATAGGACATTCGGATCTTTTTTTTTTTTTTTTGTTATCACAGCAATAATTGAAATAGTTTCTCTCTTCCCTACATAATTTTTAAGAATTTATTTGGATCATTTTTTTTATAATTATTTTCCTTTTCTTTAAACAAAACAATTTAAAGCAACTCATATTTTCCATTCTACCACTTTTTCGTTACCGCTAATTGTTGTGGTAGCAAAAAAAAAAAAAAAAAAGAGAAAAGAAATAGGACCAGATTGGGATTCAATCATGCTACCTCTGTAGCACAAGATCGCGCCTTAACCAACTAGGCTAGCGGTGGCTCGTTAAGAGACTGACATTTTAAATTCATAAGGCGCCTAGGAGATTCCATGGCGACATGAAATCGATGTTTCTCATAATTTTCTGAGTATTGCGTCATATTACCTAACCACGTAAGGCACTAGGGGTCCTCTTTCACCACAAAAAAAAATGACGCAAATCTCTGACCCCACGGTCGTGACGTCTCTTTGTAAGCTTAAATTTAGCACACAATCGAAGGAAAATTGCGTTTCGACAGAACTAATTATCAAATACCAAACAACTAGTTTACAACGTCCAGAGACTGTAGTTTTACACTGCTTTGGGATCCATTGCTGGTATGCTAAATTTAAACTTAGCTATCAGCATGAAGATAATCTCAAATTCTACGAAAAGAAAACTAACTCCATTTCTGTTACGGCTACTCCAGACTGATGACAGGGGTGCCCCCTCCTAAGGGCAAGGGCGCACCCTCCTCAATATCGCGGAGACTCCCCCCCAAAGCAAGACCCCCCCCTCACCCCCAAAAATGAGAAAAAAATAATGGTTTCTATCTTGATCTTACTCTAATGGAACAGACTCCAACCTTCCTCCTCCGGCCGACCGCTCCACATCGGTTGCAAGGGCTCCACTCGGACCAATCCATTCCGACAATCAAGTTGAGATCGGCAAGGGGCAGGTCTTGTGAGACCCCTCGGCTCTTAGCGCCACCTCGCATCACAACCTGCAAGCAATATGTACAAAAGAAATTTCTCCTCAAGATGTTTAGATCTAGTGTTTCTCAACCTTTTTTGGTCCGCGGACTGGCAAAATTTGAGAAAAAACTTCATGAACCGATTTTTTTAAAAACAAAAATTAGATTGCAGTGCAACCTGTCTAAAGAGACCACTTGGTGGGGCACTACTTAAGTGGTCAACTTAAGCAGGTAGTCAACTTATAGAAGTTGTATGATAAAGGACTAATTCTGTACCTGAAAAAAGTAGTCAACTCAGACAGGTTAACTTGGGTAGTCAACTTACTTAAAAACGACTAAATAGGTGAATACTAACAGTTTTATTATGGGGAGATAACATTTCCGGGCTTATTGGCCGTATTCTAATTGGAGTAGAAATTCCAGACGTTTCGGCTTGCTTTGCTGCAGCCATCATCAGTGGTTTGAGTTTGGTGAGACTGTCTCACCAAACTCAAACCACTGATGATGGATGTAGCAAAGCAAGCCGAAACGTCTGGAATTTCTACTCCAATTAGACCACGGCCAATAAGCCCGGAAATGTTATCTCCCCATATTGACGCCGGCCGTGAAAGCCTTAAACAGTAGTTTTATTGTGATTTTCATCCCACAATATTTAAACATTGAACTCACGTATCGATGTGGCTCTCCTTTTTGAACTTGGACAGCGTAGTGAGCCACCACCTCCTGCTCTTTTAGGCAAATGTATGTGCCAGAATCTCGGATCCAGACGGAAGATATCTCCAGAGACAGGTCTGACAGAACTCTTGAGCGACGTCCGTCCAGCAAGACAGGTTCCATCACGGCCAAGCCGAAGGGAATACGCTGCCAGATTCCTTTTGCAGATTCTTCAGGGGGGAGGCTGCAGTAAAATCATGAGATTTTAGGAGCTTTCGAGAATTGGTTGTTTTGACTTGACCCCCTCCTCCTTGCAAATTTTCTTATCAGAGTAGAGTTTCTTAAACTCGGGATAATGTGGATCGAAAAGTGACCGAGTGCTCAAGCATTCTGGATTATCGGGAATGCACATGCAACAGGTTTTTCCCGACGGGTTCTTCGTTCTACCAGAATATGGTCGAGTTTTCTGGATTCGATCGGGTTGCCGAGGGCCGAGATTTCAATACTGTACCGTTTCCCTGGTTTCATCAGTGCCGGATCTTCGATTTTTGGAGAACCGTAAACAACTTGAAACTGTCGGTCTTACCTATCTTTCCTCAACTTTTCATATTCAGCACCAACGGTAAAACTGAAATGAGGAGAATTTGCTTTCCCCTTGGAAGTTACTGCCAGGGGCAAGAGCGCCGGTTTGCTCCCCCCTAGATCCGGCACTACCCTTAATATCCAGCAGAATATTTCTGAGACAAACGTTTACGGTATTCGTTCTAACTTAATTAAATTTATTTGATAGAAGTTCAGGTAAAACAATAATTTTTAAAAAATCAAACGGAAATTCTCACGATTACCTTTTATGTGGTACTTTCAAATTTAATAAAATTGAATTGACAGAAATGTATGTGAAATAAAATAAAATAAAAGGTTTTATTTCATTTCCAGCTTAATAATGTTTATTAGCACCACCATACATTTCTGCGAACAATGAAATGATGTTCTTTTAAGGGTATTAGTAAATTACTTGTACAGACGGTGTGCTCCATCTTAATTTAATTTGCTAATTACAAAGTACGGGTGCTAAAATCGGTGCTTTATTTGAACTGTTCAAATTTAGCCATGCATGACTTAGGAATTTTCGGTAAGTAGCACGAATTTCGGCATAACCGTACTCACCTCAAGACTATTCTTTGCAGGACCGTAACCAGAAAATAATCTCGGGGAGGGTTTAAAAACTTTCTTGCGGAGCTTTGCGCTATTTGTGCGAATGTTCAAGTCGTCGGGTTATCTATTATGAAAGCGTTTTATGCAATCAATATACATATAAAAGACATTTGAATTTTGGAATAATATATTTTGGAAATTTTTAAATATAAACGAACATTTAAAGGTCAAACCGAATATTTCGGGGGGGGGGGGGTAGTGAACCCTAAGACCCCCCCCTCCTTGTCTACGGGCCTGATTCTTTGATTTTTAAAACTAATTATATCTACAACTCTGAAGAGTTCTTTTTTTTTTGACATCTGTCATCTGTGATCAATTTTGTACTTCATAATACACTAAGTGCCACTAACCTGAATTTCTTCGAACTAAACTTTGTTCGGAATCACCGGAAAATTGCTACTTTACAGGAGAATTTCACTTACATCCGATTATTTTTATGTTGTATACTGTACTTCGTTACCATGTTGCTCAATACGAAGCCGGTAACTGGCAATGTCTTTGTCTGAGTAGTTTGCTGCTGTGTTGAATCAGAGATCAAAGGCGATGCGGTGAAATGAAAATTAGAGGAAGCATTCTGTTCGCGGATCTATCAACTTTTCGGATTAAAAGTGCTCGGAAATTCGTGATTCTAAACTATTTTGTTTTGTTACAGTTTTTGAACTTTGTTCTTAGTGATTAAGTTACTGTTAGTTCTTTCCAAGTGCAGATCCAACTTTTGGTTTTGGGGAGGTTATTTCCTGAAACGGAAGGGGGGGGGGTCGTAAGTGTTGTTTTTGGGGAACAAATATAGGGTTTGGGGTGAATTCTTCAAAATATGTCTCTAAAACGTTTCTTTAGGATATCACGGGTCGCTTAAAGAGAGGAAGGGGTGTTATGACTCTTATGCCTCCCCCCCCCACTTTCTGAATCTGAGCCTGGTTCTTTCCCTTTCAAATTCTAGATATGACTTTTATTAGGATCGAATATAATGTCTTTGTGTCCTTCTAATAATTCTCTCTCTTTCTTTACCACTTTATATTATAATCTTACACAACAAAAACACAAAAGAATTCACTCTCATTACTACATTCGTTTTGCCATTTCACGAAACTTTCTGACGGTTATGTGGATAAAATTCGTACGCGTGGATTCACTTAACCTTTTTTGGAGGAAATGGTCACGCAAGGGTGAGTCGGTCAAGGGAAGATCGAACATTGGGAAACGAACTTCCACCTGCAACGGAGAACTGAAAAATACACCAAATTTGTTAAGGAAAGAATTGGTAGCATGTAGAAGTAGGGGCATATGGGGCAAAGTGAAAAGATGAAATATTTACTCGGAGTTTAGCACCACCTATCTGGTAATATTTCAACAATATAGTTGCACATGTGGTCTATTCCAGTCAGGAATAAAATACCGCTGAATATTAAAGAATATGATAATACAGGCGATTTCCAATAATTGATACTCTTCTTTTTTACTAATAATAAAGCTGAAATTCTCTCTGTCTGTAAGGATCTCTGTGACGCGCATAGCGCCTAGACCGTTCGGCCGATTTTCATGAAATTCGGCACAAAGTTAGTTTGCAGCATGGGAGTGTGCACCTCGAAGCGATTTTTCGAAAATTCGATGTGGTACTTTTTCTATTCCAATTTTAAGAACAAAATTACCATAAGATGGACGAGTAAATTACGAAATTATCATAACGTGGAACCGTAACGAGGGCACAAACCAATTGCCGAGGATATTCACCATACATTATTTGTAAATATACAGGCGAACCAAAAGACTTTTTAATTTTCTCTTACGGGCAAAGCCATGCGGGTACTACCAGTTACTAATAATAAAGCTGAAAGTCTCTTTGTCCGGTTCTCTCTCTGTCCGTCAGGATCTCTGTGACGCGCATCGCGCCTAGACTGTTCGACCGATTTTCATGAAATTTGGCACAGAATTAGTTTGTAGCATAGGGGTGTGCACCTCGAAGCGATTTTTCAACAATTCGAGTTTGTTCTTTTTCTATTCCAATTTTAAGAACATTTTCCCGAGCAAAATTATCATAAGATGGACGAGTACATTACCAAGTTATCATAACGTGGAACTGTAACATGGCCAAGCCAATTGGTGAGAAATTCACCATACATTATTTGTAAATATACAGGCGAACCAAAAGATCTTTTAATTTTCTACTACGGGCAAAGCCGTGCGGATGACACTAGTATTGAAATAATTGTTGAAAGTCAAAAATTATTTTAATAATTTAAAATAATAAAGTTCTTGTTATTAACATTTTAAGTATTAATTGACACCGTCTCATACGCAGTGCAAAATTTATTTAGTTAATATTAAACTTATTTGCTTTTTAAATAACTTGCTCAAGTAGTCGAGTACATGCAGGGCAAAGTGAAGTTTGCAATTTTCTGCAATTTTTGTGCTTTATGACGTTGGATTATTGATTTTTTGAATCTTCAGCACAAAGATATTTATTCGTTATTTATTCGTTACAAAGTGAAATAGCTTATTTCGTTTACTCACTGAATCATTTAATTTACTAAAACATTTACGTATTCATGTATGTATTAATTGATATATTTACATTCCCTCCTTCAGTAATTCACTTATTTATTCATTCATTCTCATATTCACTCAATTATTTTTCTTCATTTTTTAAATTAATTAATTAATTTTATATTTCGTTTATTGTTCCATTTTATCTTCATTTATTCATTCAGAATTTTATTTACTGATTCATTTGATCAAAAACACTTTTTACAATCAAATAGGAAATGTTTCATAACAAAAATATTTCATTCTTCACTTTCCCCATGAAAAAAAAAGTGATTTTTTTTCAAAATGTGAAAAATTTCCACTATTTTTTGAAAGCTCAAAATTACTACCGAAAATAAAAAATAATGTTTCAAAAATTTTTTTATTATAAATTACAATGTTCTTTCTTTTTGCACTGTAATTTTCAAAACAAATTTCTAATTTGTTAATTTTGCAAAAGCTCAGTCATTTAAGTTTATTCACTTTACCCCACATTCCCCTACTATTTTCCCCCTCATATTTCTTTTCCTAAATCCCTACATTTAAAATTTTCTTGTTTCTTCATTTACTTGTTACGAAGAAAAAGTAAATTACCCTGATTTTTTACATTCTTCTCCATTAAACATCTGGGGGGGGGGGGGAGGGATATATATTTTATTTAAACTAACTATAATAGTATACACATTGGAGTTGTTTTACTATTTTGAAAAAATAAATAAATAAAAAAAGATTAAAACTCTTCTAATCTCTTAATACATGAATAATAACAAGTTAAAAAGAAAGGGAGAGCAAGAAAGAGAAATTCATACGGAGTCAAGGAATGACCAGTATAAATTTATTGAAACAACACAATTTTAAAATTTGATTTCGCTTTTATTAAAAACCTTCAATGATACTTTTTTTCAGTATTTTTTAATGGGGGAAAAGTGTTTTCAAAATTTACTGACCGAATTTAGAAAACAACTGATTTATCACTAAATGTTATGGGAGCTGTATTTTTAATTTTTAGTATTTTTTTCTAATATCGAACGATGAAAAAAAAAATAGTAGTAACAATAATACGAGGGTGGATCCAGAAATTAGGTTCTCATTAAGTTCACAAATAAACAAAATTTTTATTCTCATAGAAATTTACGTCGTTTGAAAGATGAAACTTTCTTCTACTTTACTACATAATCGCCATCTTTTTCTACACATTTTTGTTGACGGTGCTCCAATTTATGTATCCTCTTTTTTGACTTCATCGTCACTACGGAAGTGTTGGCCTCTCAAATGTTCCTTAAACTTGGGGAACAAGTGATAATCACTAAGTGTAAGGTCCGTACTGTCAAGTGGAAGTCAAAGAAGAGGTTAAACTTTTCTCAACTGTTTGGCTGCGGAGTTCTATGCTATTGGGATACAGAAATTGAAGCACTGTCTATAAAAATGTGTAGAAAAAGATTGCGATTATGAAGAAAAATAGAGGTAAGTTTCATCTTTTCAATGATTTAAATTTCTATGAGAATAAATTTTTTTGTCTATATGTAAAATTTATGAGAACCTCATTTTTGGATCGACCCAGGTACAACTAGTCACATTATATTTACACCTATCAATGAATTACGTTAAAATCATTAAAGAATAACTAATAATTAGAACACACAGATCGAAATGAAAACAATAAAGATTTAAATTTCAAAATGAAAAAATATGTTTAATAAGTTTTTAAAATGTTGATAAAATTATAATATTAAACTACACTTCATTTTTAAAACACATATTCATATTACAGCTGATCAACTTTTATCCTTCATTGTAAGAACTTCACTGAGGACATTTGGCAGAATGCTTTTTTAATACGAATATAATCTAAAAGTTCTAAGTCCTGAGCCTTTAAATGTTCACCATTTTATACTTTCGGAAACTAACCATCACATCACCCCCCAGGGTCCCGCGTACCTACCACTATTTTGTGGTGTAACCAGTTGGATAGGACCCTGAAGACAGCTCTGTTTTTTTATCCAGACCAGAAGCCGCGCAATCCCTGGTCCAGCACCCCCAGAGGTATTGATTCAGCTGAAAGTCTTTGTAACCACATATTTAACGTGCTCCAGTCACCATTGTCTGACACGGATGATTTTTGACCGGCTGGCATCGAACCCGGGATCCTTTTGTTACGACTCCGACGCCTTATACCGATCACGCCACTCGAAAACTTACCAGAGAGGACATGTCAGTAGTAACCTATTTCCCTCAATCAGGAGCAAGGCTTCAGCTTCGCGTCTTCCCGTATTTAACCTCTGGCAAGAGAAGAAATCTTCATCCGTTCTTTTTGCTACTGGCTTATATTGCTTACCCCTAAGAGGGAAAAAAAAAAAAAAAAAAAAGACAAAGCTCCTTAAAATTCTTTTTTCTGAGGCAACTGAAAAACATTCAAAGTTTACTTCAAGTTCAAAAAAAAATTCATGCTAATATTAATTTACGCCACTTCTGTACGAGAACTTTTTAAACAAATTGAACACCTGTGCTGTCGTAGGTTTACCTACATGCAAGTTTTTGATTGAACTCTCGTATTAGTTCTTTGAGGTAGAATAATCTCGCTCATGGTCTAGTTTACTAATTGAACTTCAATATCGGAAATTTGCCAATGGAGACTCCAGTCTATGGGAACCTCGAAAAATTCTGGATTGTATCGGTACTGTAGTTAGGAAAAAATGTTTCGGAAGACTCAGACTCATCTTGGGGTTTGGAGGAACTCATCGGAAGAAAAAAAAAATGCAACAAATATGGTTTTAATTTCATGAAATACACCACCAGCTCAGTTAATTTCAGCTGAGGACTGCAGTTTCATGCTTAATAGCACTCATCAGCCCGGCATAGGAGTGACTGAGCTGAAGGTGGAAAACCTCTTCAGGAAGCCAAGACTGCCATTTAAAATCAAGACAACCATTTTTTGCCATCTAGCATTTCGTTTAGGTTACCCAATATCTAGTCTAACATATGTATTGACAAAAGGTATGGTTGCAACTCTATAGCATTTTCTTTGTTCAAGGGGGCCCATTTAAATGCTTCTGGCCTACTGCCTGAAATTTTCTAAATTGTACCATTGTTCTGCTTAACGAGAGGATGAAAAACGTTTAGCGCTACTCCACATGAAGAGATTGGCACCCGAAGGGATGATTTTTAAATCATTGTATCACATATGGGAAATTTTCACGAATTTAATACTTTGTTTTATGTATAAGATAGAAGAAAGCAAAAATGTTACAGTAGTACTATGTACTATTATTGTAAGTTTGGAACTCTTTTTTTGAAGTAAAATATTCTGTTCTAACTACAGTAAAACCTGTCTACAAGGATACAGTTGGGACCTAAAAAAAATATTGTTATAGACCGATTATCGTTATCGGCATTTTGATTATTTATGCTGACATCTTGCTGGGACCGCGGAAAATATCGTTATAGATAGGTTTATTGTTATAAACAGTATGGTAGATAGGTTTCATTGTATTTAGAAGTGGAGAAGGAAGAGTCTAACTAAACAATATACATACTTTCCAATGGTGAGGTGAGATTTATATGACACAAGATTGAATTTTTAGCAAACACACTCTCCAACTAGTAAAAGGAAAGTTCTTTTCTGCCCACCAAAATATGCACAATCAAAATCGTACCATTTGGCTGTTTGACGAAATTGATAGTTTGGTTGTGTTTGGTCAAACTTGTCGGTGAGCCGCCACCGATTCGGATCTTGATTCTAGAAAAATAACTTTAGGGAAAAGGGGGATCACCGAAAAACTCATAGCTCTCCTCATTCGAATAGCGTCAGAGTGAGTCAAGGACGGGCAGGCGTGGCACGATCCAGGTTTTGGTTTTAGAAGGGATCATCATCGGAAAGATCAGGGTTAAGGCACAATTTTAGGACACGAGTAGGGAATCTGGTACGGATGTTTCGAAATATAAGTCTTGAAAACATAGATTTGTGGACTGTTCGCATCCATGTCTGGTCTCCAGACACAGATCTATAAATTTTGGGCCCCGCTGTGAAAAATCGCAAGGCCCCCTTAGTTTCTCTGAATTGCTTTGTCACCAAGGGCCACTAATCCTTTAGTGAAGGGTTCCCGCTCACTGTGGGTTCTGCGGGTATACGTAAGGCCTGGGCAACTCTCTTAATATAGAAATACACATTTCCCTCCCTTTGTCTTTGAAATGTATATGATGTAATAAAAATTGTAATACAGTAATAAACCTATCTTAGTTGCAGATAGTTCAATTCTAATAATTATTGTTACCTTTTAATCATATCAATCAATTCTTTCGATAAGACCACATTACTTTGATTGAGTAGGAATACGAAAATCATTATTTCAATCATCATAATATTTACAATTTCTGTAAACGCAAGACACAGTGCCTTTTAATATTCGCTTACTTCACTTCAAAAGCTGAAGTTTAATTGATTATTCTCTCAATTTTTTTCGAAATTTTAATAATATTTATTTTAAAAGTTCTTCACGGGATATTTTAAACTGAATATTTCCTCGAATAACAAACGTTTTAAGCGCCGGATTATTTAATGAAGCTAGGGCCAAAACTCAGAAATTTTAATATGTTTTTAATGATTTTGTTCCAATAGATTTTCAAGGATAAAGTTAATTTAAAAGCTATGCAAATTATAAGCGAGATGAAAACGGAGGATTTAGTCAAAACTTGTTTCGGTTCTCTGTTGCTGTTACGCTTCAACAAACTGAAGTGAAATCATCGAGGGGGGCTGGAATGTAAACTTCTCCTCTTATCCTGGTTCGTATGGTGCAAAAGTAATGTTTTTAATTTCAATTTTAAATAATATTATGCTTTTAATGTTCAATTTTTAAAATTTCTTTTTCTGACATTTAGCTTCTATGCCTTATTTCTCTGCATTTACGAGGCAACTTGTGTCTTGACGTAGTTTAAAAGCCTTCATTAACTTCAATACGGCTTGTAATGTTCGAAACAATGATTTAATTATTAGAATAAATGCTCTTTGTTCTCTAGCTATTTAAAAACAAATTTGTGGATAGTTTTATTCTTTCTGTTGCTTAAATGTTCAACATATTGTTTACACTTTTCCACGAATAGGGAACTTTCAACTGAAAGTTAACTTGTTTCGTAAAAACTGTTTTGATGAAAATTTTAAAAATTCTTTTACATATTCATAAAATTTAATATTTATGGTTTTCCTCTTAGCAATTTGTTTTCGACAAGTGTTTGTTTTCACTAGATCCATTAGTTTTCTTACTGAATAATATTATTTTGCTGTGATTTGAATGAGCACATAAATGTAAGTAAATGCATTACTTTAACTATGTTGCGTGTATAAAGTAAATCGTGTCCTATTATTTCAAAACTGAAGTTCATTTTTAGTGCAACAACGTAAAAAGATTCTTTCCTTTTGAAATTATACTGAAAAGCTTAATGTTGCTGTTTAATACAAAGATGCTTTTTAATTTTAATGTAATAAATTCAGTGTATTTTAAGTGCTTACTAGGTCTTCAGGGGAGTTATCGTAACATGGAACATTTGGCGTGATTTCAAAATGTGATCCAAAGTAGTCAAAATAAAAAGTTTCTCTACCTGTCAAACGTTGCTAAACTCTATTTTTCCGAAAGTTCAAATTTAATGTTAATTTTTTTAAAACAAACAAGACATTAAAGAGACTGAAAGGTATTTCAAAATGAGAAACATTCCGCCAGATAATGATATTTAGCTGTTTAAACATTAAATAATATGCCAAATAGAGAAAAAACAAGTCATTAACTGTATAGAGTGGAAAGTTCCATTAAAATGTTATGTTTGAGTGTGAAGAGCAACTATTTGAGTATCTAGAAATTTTTTATCATGTTCCATGTTATATTTCCCCCAGGTCTTCCATTTGACTTATGCTTCTTTTAGTTCTTTAACCATAGGTACATTTAAAATATATTTTCCTTTAACTCGTTAATTTTTTTAAACATAGTGTGCTACCTTTGTTTTATATATACATACATAAAACTTCGATTTAACGAAACCGAATTTAACGATTACCTCAATTTAACGATGCATTTCACTGGTCCGGATTTGACTGCATTGAATGTCTGTGCTCCTAGATTTAACGATAACTTTTTCCAGTCCCTTGACAATCGTTAAAATTGATGTTATATAGTAATTAAATTTTTGTGTCCATTTAATGGTAACATACAGCAAATTGCACATTTTAAGGTGTTTTCATGTTCAGTTTTTATATAATTTTCCAGGCTTTACTGTATGGAACTGTATAGGATAACACTATTGTATAGTATGTTTCAAGACATATTTGTTTCTGTACTTTTTATATTAAAAAAGAAAAATCTTGAATTTTTTTTTGAATGAAGTTTTTTATTGTAAAAATAATGTTGGTAAGTGTGATTTTTGTTTTATGTCATCACAACATCTGTATAATGTTGTTTAACTCAAAATTTTATTTACAGCAAACACGTAACATATCAGAGGAGTTGTATACCTAGCCAATGTCTGATAAACTTTAATTTTAACAATAATCGGATCTGATAAGCATTTCGTCACCTTATTTGTCAGAGACATTTGTCCATAATTATTTTACACTTGTTTTTTAATGAATTTGACCCTGGTGTCACGCTTCACTTGATCTTCTCTTCACATTTCATGTTTTTTCATAAAATAAAGCATAAAGTAAGCATACTTTTATGAAACAAATATGATGCAGTATCACAAATCTTGTTACCCCATCCCTTTCCCTTGCCACTAACTTACAATTTCATGCCCCCCCCCGAAAGGGGAATATCATTGGGCCCTTAACCCTTTTAGAGGGAATTTTGAAATACTCAACCAAAAATGTTTTTATTTGGTTGACAGAGTACTATGGTAAAGAGTATCTTATAGACGAAATTTAAAATTTATAGGTCAAAAAATTAAAAAAGTTATGACACGTCCAATATTCTGGACATTTGTTATAGAAATACATATTTCAGATAAAAAACAATGAAATATCAAACAAACTTCTTTGTAAAATATTCTTTAAACAATAACAAAACATAATATAAGCATTTGAAATGATTAAGGGGCATTTCACAATTTAATGCCCCCCCCCCCCGAAAGGGGAATATCATTGGGCCCTTAACCCTTTTAGAGGGAATTTTGAAATACTCAACCAAAAATGTTTTTATTTGGTTGACAGAGTACTATGGTAAAGAGTATCTTATAGACGAAATTTAAAATTTATAGGTCAAAAATTAAAAAAGTTATGACACGTCCAATATTCTGGACATTTGTTATAGAAATACATATTTCAGATAAAAAACAATGAAATATCAAACAAACTTCTTTGTAAAATATTCTTTAAACAATAACAAAACATAATATAAGCATTTGAAATGATTAAGGGGCATTTCACAATTTAATGCCCCCCCCCCCCCCGAAAGGGGAATATCATTGGGCCCTTAAACCCTTTTAGAGGGAATTTTGAAATACTCAACCAAAAATTGTTTTTATTTGGTTGACAGAGTACTATGGTAAAGAGTATCTTATAGACGAAATTTAAAATTTATAGGTCAAAAATTAAAAAAGTTATGACACGTCCAATATTCTGGACATTTGTTATAGAAATACATATTTCAGATAAAAAACAATAAAATATCAAACAAACTTCTTTGTAAAATATTCTTTAAACAATAACAAAACATAATATAAGCATTTGAAATGATTAAGGGGCATTTCACACGGTATTTTTGACATTTATGTAGAGTCCGTAACGTGACCTTTTTTGCCATAACTTTTTAGTTTACTGTTTGATTAGCATATTATTTTATTTTCATCTTTTCCTACCAACACACCAGCTCAAATTAAAATAATTTGCAAATCAAGTGGTAAATTAAAAAAGTTATGGCAAAAAAAGGTCACGTTACGGACTCTACATAATGTCAAAAAATACCTTGGAATGCCCCTTAATCAAAGATTACATATTTTTAAAAAAATCAGAAAAAAAACCCTCGCTTTTGGGATGAGAATTCATGGTTGGGAAAATAAGCTAGTCCCATTCTCCCAATCCCTATTTCTTAATGTTGTCAATCCTAAAATGAAAAAAATGTTGCACAGATAATAAGCAGACTGTAAAGAATCAACTACGAAAAAAAATCACGTAATTTATTCAATTAATAAATAATTAGCAGCTGTTTAAAGTTCATGTCAGGGGAAAATTCAGTAAAGTTTCATTGTACATTGGACATCCCTTATATCAGCACCAGAGCTGGAGCGATGGAAGTTTATTGGTTACCCTCCACAAACCACAACTCTTATGTTTAATTTAAACTATATTACTAATCCTTATGACCAAGCTTTTTCCAAAATTTTTTTTTTTTGCTCCCAGAGGAAGAAAAATTTCACTAGGCTTGTGTGTCTGATGGACCATTGTAACTGTTTTTTGGAGGCTATTAAATAAAAAGTTGTAGTGAAGGAGGTTAATGAAAAATTAATGCAGCTTTAGGAGAATGATATATGTTAATTAACGTTTAAATGAACATATATGAAAATAACAGTCTCTATGTACATTTGGGAAAGCATATTTTTAAATGGTATGAAAATTTATATAGTTTTCAATTTATGAAGTGATTCCCCCCCTCCCCCCAAATGTTTAAATTTTGTAGAAATCAACAGCTTGTTTACAAAATGAATATCCGAATTATGAAAACCTTACCCTAGAATTGTTTCATGTAGCAAAGTTTTGTTATACTTAAATATTAAGGACTTTATTGCATAGCTTTTAGTTTTTGTAGTACTTACGTTGAGTAGAATATGTTTTATGCTGTTTGCTTTTTTTTTTTTTTTTGACATTTAGAGCTTTTTCTGATATTATTTTATTTTACAGTTGCAGCATTTTTGTTCCAATGGACAGCTAAAATCACTTTTCTGTTTTGCTTATTGCATTAGCCTGCTACACACGGCAGTACAAACTTATAAAATGCCTGTCAGTGGAGGTAAAGTTTTTAAGTTCATCTACAGTTTTGCACTTTTTTTATTGTTTCGATAGTTTCTACTTTAAGCTTTTATTTTGTAAACTTATTAAAGTTTTAAAGATGGGCAACTTTGTTTTTATAGAAATATCATTTGCTGCCCAAAACATGCTATAAAGATTTTAAAATATTTTAGAAGTTAGATCCTTTTTTATTGCATGAACTGTATGACAAACACGCACTCTACTTCTATACAATGCAATAAATTTTTGAAAAAAATCTGGAAATATTATTTACATATTATTTTTGTTTTAGTAATGGATGTATCATATGACATACATCTGTTACCGAAAGAAAAAGTTTTAAATATTGTTTCTAGAATAGGGAAGTTTTCGCTTTTTCAATTTTATTTTTATACGATAGAACAACTTGTATGAACATCATCGGTGAGAAAATTTTTGCGATACGATAAGTAGTTTTTTAAAAATAATTCATAAGTTCAAGAGAATGTGACGTCGCATGGCTCAGAAAGTGACATCATCCGCTCTTCTGCCTGGCTCAGCGAACAAGGAGAAGCCGACAAAAGTGCAGTTGGCTTCGTTTGAGATGCACTTGGCATCACGTTTCTGGAACATTAAATTTCTCATCCTCTCGGAAATATTCGAACACCATCATTGATGTTACTTGAGGAAGATTATTAGACTGTGCTTTAACGAATCTAGCCTCCATAGTGTGTTGAAAAGAATTGTTAAATTTCTAAAAAATAAAAATATTGTCATGCTCAAAATGTCAATAGCAACAACAGTGCAGGGCTCTAAGGGGCAGAAGGCTGCTCCTTAGAGCCCTGTGATGTAAGCTCGTGACGTTTCAGAAAAGCACACTTTTGCATGTGGGTTTTTTAAAAATTCATTAAAAATCAATCATGGTGTTTTAAAATTCGGGGATTGGTGAATTTTTGAGTTTTGAGGGCCAATTAACAATATCCAAAAGTCAAAATAGGAATATTTAATAGGTTGCAACTTCCCTATTGTTCAAAATTTAATTGATAATACACTACTAACATAGAAGTAGAATTCATGTTCTTGATAAAATTCATGTAATGAAACAATCTAGTATATTTGTAACCATTGTGCAGTTGTCTGTGCAAAATTGATAAGTCCATTAGCAGGGAATTGCCCAGAATGTTCAGTATTAATAAGCATTTATTTTTTTGAAACCCCTTTATTATGTCAATGCTTAGAAGAGAAAATAGTTTAGATTTTTATTTGTTCACTGCTATACTTCAACTGCAGACTTTTCGCATTGTGTTTTTAATGAATTTAATCATATAATATGGTCTTCAAATTTAATTTCTGAGTTTATCGAAAACAGTATTAAAATGATAATTTACTGAAGCAATTTTATAATCAATAAATGTTTTCTTTATCTATGTATAATGTGTTTTAAAACTTTTGTGTAAAAATTTGCTTATGGTTTTTACTACTGATATTTGGTTACTCATCCCAACAGTGTTAAACGCGATTCGTTGTATCTTTATTTCATGATTGCTTTCTTAAAACAAACAGTTCATTCTCATAATTACATAACATTAATCATTGAGAAAATCATATATCCTGGCTTGTCATTTGGGCAATCAGGGGGCGCATGTTGTTTTCCCCTTATAAAATGTATTGAACACAAACCTCCCACCCCCCTGGAAAATTTTGAAATGACAGGCCTACATTGCTGTCCCTACACCTAATCTAAATAAAATGTAAAACTGTCTGTGAACTAAAAAAAATCATGAAAAAGTACTGTGTGCCTACCGAACTCTATAATTGCTGCCAACATAAAGTGCCACTATGTGACCAGCATTATTTATAAATGCTTCAGTTTCATATATAACAAATTATTACCACATAATCAACAATATAAATTACAGAAAGAAAGCTGTGTGAAAGGGGAAAATTATGAGATTTTTCTTTACTATGCAACTAAACAGTTGGATGCATACAGTTAATGTTCAAGCATAAAATAATATATTTTTAATAACTGTCAAGATCTAAAATTGTACTGAAGCTTTAAATGAATTAGTTTATTGAGTTTTTGACAGTTTAAGTGTTGAACTAAAAAGTTTTTAAAAATGAAGTTTCCCTTTTTTTTTGAACACATTTAGTAAAAAGCGAAACAATAGTGAACAAGTGAAACTAACAATTAAAATTTTTTTCCTAAGAAGTTTTTTATTCTGAGCTCTCATAGCTCTAACCTTTTCCTTCTTAAAATTTAAAATGAAATAATGTAATTTAAGAATCAAGAGGTGTTAAAATTGTGCTTTTTAAGATTTCTTCAAAGAAATGAATGAAAATAAAAGTTTGTTCTTTCTTTGAACAACGAAAGTGACCGTTCTTGAACAGATTGAAAATTTTGGCCAATACATGTGTCACAAGCACTCAAGACATCTTTTACATTTCTATGCAAAAATTTGTATGCTCTATCAATTTTATTTTTATTTCTGAAACTCCAGTCTAAAAATGCAAATTTGATGTTTTTTTGTTGATAAAAGTATGAAATTGCATTTTGTTACTATTTTTATTTGCATGAATTGAAGTACGAAATAATTAATTTTAGATACCAGGCAAGCTTTAAAGCTTCTGGAGCGAATTCAGCTTCATCTACAAGAGTCTGAAGCCGCTCAGTTGAGCCCATCTGTTGGAGATGATCTGAATACACTAATATCTGTCTTAGATAGTCCTGTTTTTAACAGCATTTTAAATATTCAGGTAAGTAAATTATCTTATTTGCTATCTTGAAAAATTTATCAGTAGGATCATCTTTTAAGGGGTCCAAGGACCTTTAACCTTTAAAATTTTCGACTTTCTGGAAAAAATATGTTGTGCATGATTTAGTTCTGAACAATTTGATACCTTATTTATTACCATAAGCAAAAACCTTTCAAGTTATCATAAAAATGCGTAAACTTTCCCCATAGAGATTCATGTTCACAATAGCTGCTTAAGTCTTTTTCTCAGGAGCCGATTTCTCATTTTGCGTTCATGATATTTCAGAAAATTTTTTATATTTCCATAACTTTTCATGCATGTTTATCTGGTTTATTTTTATGAACCTAAATTGTAACTAAAAATAAAAATTTACAAAAAAAAAAAAAAAAAGCCCAAAATTTTGGAAAATTTTGACATTAACTTAATAAAATTTCAAAAAAAAAAAATAAATCATTTAAAAAATAATAGTAAATTTAGCTTAAGGTCATAAAAATAAACCAGACAAACATGCATGAAAACTTTTATGGAAATATATAAGAAACTTTCTGAGATATCACGCACGCAAAGCAAAAAACGGGCACAACCGGCACCTGAGAAAAACAAGGTTAAACAGCTGCTGTTAACATAAATCTCTATGGGGAAAGTTTACGCATTTTTACGATGAAAAGTTTTTTGCTTATGGTAATAAATAAGGTATCAAATTGTTCAGAATTAAATTATGCATAGCATATATTTTTTCCAGAAAGTCGAAAATTTTGAAGGTTAAAAGTCCTTAGGCCCCTTAAGTATGTGCTAAATTTTTCAGATAAAATGAACATCATTTGAAAAAAAAATAAATACCTTTGTGCAGAACAGTAAAGTAAGAAATAACAACGTCAAAAAAGCACAAATTGCAGATTACTACAGACACTTTTGTCATGTCTTTTCATCTATAAGCTCATTACTTTTTGCATTGAAAAAGGCCTTTTCTGTAATGCCGAAACACGTGTCTGCAGTAATCATTTGAATGTTTTTAAATATGAGATTAAGTGCCTTTTGCATTGTTGATTGATTTATCTTGCAGATACTTTGTCAACATAAATAAATTATCAAAAAAAAAAAAAAGTAATTCAAAATTTAAAGACACATTTGAGATATACTTTAGATTATTTCTTAAGGGATTCATACGAGTTTCTATTTCTAGTTTTTAAATGGAGAAGAAACTGAAAAAAATATCACTACAACTTAAAAAGCTATGTCTTGTACTTTTCGATGAAAAGAATATTAAGAGTTTTCTTTTATGATACTATGTTAGTAATCAGGCCCGAATCTATGAATTTTAGGCCGGGCCCCTCTGCAACAAAATCTGTAGGGCCCCTACTGAGGCTAACAGTGTATATTTGTGACGTTAATAAATCTTAGTGCAAGCTTTTCTTCAATTTTTTCTTTAATTTCTTGGACTGTTGGGCTTCTTAAGCACCCCCCCCCCCCCCGCACTGCATGCATTCAGATCCGGGCCTGTTAGTAATATTTCTGAAAGGAGTTTCAGTAGTTATTCTTATTTGTATTATCTGAATATTTTGCTATTTAAGGAAATTCTCTGTAATAAATATAATTTTCTAATGTAATTTCTTATCACTGCATTTATTTAATTCATGCAATTCTAAATGAAATTTAATATTTATTTAAAATATTTTTAGAGCATAGAATTACTTTTGCTTAATGTAGTTTTAAGCATAAGGAAACATGCAAGGAATAAATAGCTTCACTCCTACATTTAATGAAAATAGAGTTTTGGTCCGCAGTATATACATAGATGTAGTAAAGCATATTTTAATCATTTCTGTGCAATTGTTCTACACATTGTTTTCTGTGTCTCTAAAATTTCTAAATTTTCTTCCTTATTTTTTTCCCCTTCACCTTGCATTTACAGGCAGCTGAAGAATATACAATGGAAGGATGAGACGGAAAAAAAAATGCATAAATCTTTTATCTTTTGGCTTATAAGCAATAAATTATCTCAAAGTCCTCTTATTGCGCACTTATATTTTGCTATGTTTATATTCCGTGTATTATTTAAAACTACACTACAAAAAAGCTTAGCACATGCAAGGGTTAAAGTTTTAATCATTATTTATGTTTAGTACGAAAGTGATACATGCCACTAAGTTCTGAAGTCCTTCAATATAATCATCAGCATTGTGTAGAGTTGTGTGGGCTCTGTAAGCCGTTGCCAACAATGTGGAAGTTATGGAACACCTGTAGCAACTCTATTCTGTTGATATTTCAAATGGAAGTCTAGAGTCTACTGCCCAAAAAACTTACTACTTAAATTATTTTGTTTATAAAGTAATTACCGAATAAGACATGAAATACATTCATTTTTTTCTCTGTATCTTACCATTTAAAATGAGAGAAAAAAGGGTTTAACAGTGCCAAGCACTGCGACCAGAGATCTGTTGTACTTAACCCTTAACAGGGGAGGTGCGGTCTCACAGACCGCTCGAATGTTTACCCCACCACCCCTTAACTCATATTTGGTCAGATAGAATGGTTTCTCCCAATAGCTTATCGTTTTGTGACCTTGAACACCCTCCTAGCTTCTTTGTATTTTTTGGCACGTGCATCTGGTAGAAATTCCGCTACATTCTTCAGTAGCGGTCTGAGAGACCGCACCTCCCCGGCTGTGTAACTATTTTCGGCCCTACTACTCATGGCTCTCAAGTTAGGTCCGCGGAGATATATTCAAGAAAAGGAAAACATCATACTTATGTTTATCATGTAAATACCCTGTTTGCTTAGAATGCACACAAAAGCTTTGTAATAATTGTTTAAGGGAAGATGAGGACTGAATCACTGTAGGAAGCATGATGCAAAACTGTCCAAATTCAGGTACTAACAAAATTTTTTTGTAATGTGCAATGTCGAAATTTCTGGTACTGAAATATTCTTTACATATTAAATAGCCAAGGTACATTCATTAATAAATACTATATTCGTTTTTATTACGAGTTTTAAATAATTTATTTCAACTTACCATTTTTTTCGAAAAATCTTAATGCTCCGGAAAAATTTCCTCAAAGAGCGTAAATTTATTTTTAAACGCAAAAATGATTTTTTCCCTTAGCAGAAAATGGTTCAGTGAACATTTATGCCAAATTACACGAAATTAGTTCAATTACATGATTTTTAAAAAATTAAAAAGTAGCACGGTCTGTGTGACCCCACCTCCCCTGTTATGTCCCATTTTTTCACCTCCCTTGTTACGGGTTAAACTCCTATCACGCAAAGTAATATCTAAATGCTGTAGGGGGAAAAAAACATTTTCTTATTTAGTATTTCAATTTCATGCATATTTCAAGATTTTCATTCAGGATGCTATTTCATTGTAGCATGGTGTAGTGAGGCATAAAACAGATGTATGTATAATGAAAAAAATGCACTGTTTAAGTATCAAAATAATTAAATTGCTCTGCTTATTTGTAGGTATTGAATAGGTTTTTGCTTTTTATGATTTATTTAAAATTAAAATTTGCAATCAACAAGTTTAATGTGGAATATGGAAATCAATGAAAAGTGGAGACATCATTGTGAAAAAATTTCTCTCCAAAATGATTCTTTTTTAGTTTTGAAGATTAATGTGTAAATTAATCTAGCATCAGTAGTTTGTAAGCAAAACACTATTTTCAACCTTTTGGTATATACGAAAAATTAACTAACTTTCTAAGCCGGTAAAAATTCCAAGTTTTACTGGAATTTCAGTCAGGTTTACGTAATGCAAAAAGCATGTAATTTTAATATCAGGTATGTTTTAAATGCATATTATGGTTGTTTTTTTAAAAAAAAAGTCCCTTTCTCGTTGTTGTGTGTACACAAGCAGAATATTGCAATTGTTTAGACTGGGCAGTATTTTTTAATACTGTAGTTATCATATTAGTGATAAATTTTAAAAAGGTAAATGATGTGTGTATGTTTTTCAGCAAATTGTACTTGAAAAAATTTTTATTGATCTTATACAAAAAAGTTTAAAGTAATTCTAAGAAGGAACTGACGAAAAAAAAAAACAAGTTGGCAGCTTGGTTGCCCGTTGTTTGAAACCTAAATTATCAAAGTACATTTTGTTGAAGTTGACTTCTGTTCTTCTGCAAAAGGTCCTAAATTACTAATAAATGTCATCAGAAAAAAAAAATTCCTAAATATAAATTTCTCTTGATTACAGGTTTCGAAGTTTATAGTATATCATACATAACCTGACTTACAATGGCTTTTCCAAATTACTCAAATATTTTTTTCTGAGATACAAAACTGTCTCTTTCTTGTTTTAGGATTCACTCCAAGAATTGAAGAGGCAGCTACACAAACACCCTTCCATTTTGCCTGTCGATTTCGACATATCTCCGACGACCGGGGAGCTACTTCTCAATGTACCTGCAGACCCTATACCCCTGCAGAATTCAGATTCCTATGAGCCGAGCTCCGACAACGAGCAGAATTATGATTACGATGGGCATGTGGCAAAGACTAGAGGAACAATAAAGTCTGATGAGATGGAGCCCCATTCAACAGAAGTAAGTTGCATTTTCACACTGCACGTTTTTTTTTGCCTTGCCGGCTAATAACTAGCTTGTGTATCGCCTGATAATACGTCACCTGATACGTAATTTTAAAAATTTTAACATAATAGCTTCTCTGTAGGATAGGTACTCCAGATTATTGGCATGCCAGGCTTTTGTGAAGGGTTTCATAAAAATGGTCAAAAAAGGCAAGCCATTGAAATTCTTGATGTGGCTTAGAAAACAAATCTGCTACTGTTTAAGATGCAGTTTTGTGTGAAACCCCTCCCCCCCACACACATTTGGTACTTTTTATTCAACATTTTATTGAATTGCTATTGAATATTTTTCCTAATAAATCCATAAGAGTACATTTTAAGAATCCCACAGCAAATGAAATCATTTGTGATGTCACCATTGAAAGTTGCTACCATTTCTAATTCCTTGTACTCTATCATCTTTATCACCATCCAACAAACTTGATATTTCACATTTTTATTTCACCATCAAGCCTTTAGAGATGCAATGTCATGCATCAGTGGAAGGTTGTGTGAAAGTCAAGAAATTGCAGCATTGCTGCCAGATCAGTGTATGAATGGAATAATAATTTTGCTAGGTTTTTGTTTGGAACTGCACAAAAATTGGTAGCAGGTCTAATCATAATAATAATAATAGAAAAACAACCAGCAAAAAGATGTTACTACAAAGAACTGTTTCTACTAAGGAACTTAGTTGAGAAAGATCTTGATAGTTTTAGAAATTACATATTATGTTTTATCCATTCCTAAATAAGTTATGTAATCTAACTAGTGTTCATTGTTCTTATAATTGGTTACGTTTTTCACTACAGCTGGCACTTTAGGCATTTGAAGTCGTAGTAGGACATAGTTTTGTTATTATGTACTAGTGACTGGCACAATTTAAAAAATTTTTTCATAGAAAATATTATCAATGTCATTGTAGGGATATAAATCTTCTGTGCATATGTTGGTAAAATTAGTGCTCTAGCAAAAAATATTTCTTCCTGATTCAGGAAATGTGCTGTAACTGTGGAGAAAGTGCCATGGTAAATTCTTAAGATATTAATGGGGTCATAAAACTTATTAAACTTCATTGATTTTTTAAAATTAAGTGTTAGAGTTAAGAGAATGAAATTCCTAAAATCACATTTCATCTAGCTTCGCTTTTTCATTCGAGATAATTTTTCAACCCACCTGATTTTTTGACTTAGCTGTATCTCTTTTTTATGTTTCTTAATTTAATTTTGTCTCCTTGGCAACTTGATCTTCCTCAAGTCTTTTGTTTGTATTTCAGATAATGAAATTTTAGCTATTTATTGAAACTTATTGTTATATAAAAAAAATAAAAATAAATGCAGATACATTTTGTGATATAATCATTCTTGTCTCTGTCATATCATTCTATAGCTAAAAAATACAGGCATCCCTTGTATGACACAGTACATGTACAGCCTTGTTCTCATGTTACACAACACAAAATTTGCGATTATTATAATGAAGTTACGATATTACATGATACAAAATTTAAATTAATTGCTACACAGTTTCGATATAACTCAGGTTTTAAAAAGATGGAATTTTATTCCTGTTTAATACACTATTAAAAACAATGTATTATATTAACTCTAATAAGTTTTTTCAGAACTGATACCAAAAACTTTCTATCTGGGGCTCAAAAGTTTGGTTTCCTCTTATAACATTAACTTCGAACTTTTAAATATTTTTAGCCGAAACAAAATATAAAATAAAAAGAATAATTCTATTTTATTTTATATTTTGTTTCGTTGTTGTTGCTCAGAGAAGATTTATTGCTACAGAAAAGATCGGATATTCTTTCTGTTAGAATGTGTTTTGTTTTTACTTAAGAAAATTGAATAAGTTTTTTTCTTTTTGTGCATAATAGTTTCAATATGACGCATGTAAAATAATTAAGTTGTACCATTTATAACAAATCTAATTTTGGTGGTTTTTGCTTTTGTATTTTATTGAGTCAAAATTTGAGCTTTAATGTAATTTGCACCTTTAGACTTGGTTTTGGTATAAATTTGTACACATGGCTTTGATTCATATTATTTCAAAATCTCGTATAGCATGGTTTCAATTCAACTGGGTACGAATTAACCATGTTATAACAAGCCATGTTATAACAAGGCTTGTACTTTAGTGTGCCCCCTTGCTAATTATTTGCTATTTTCCATTTGCCGTTTTTGCTAGCTATGGGGAAAAGGAAGAATCGGAAGTGAGAGAGGTTGAATCAAAGACTACATGAAGTCATAAGTTTAATCCCAAATTCATGCTTTTTCATGTTTAGTTTATAGCAAGCTCCCAGTTAGCAGGTTTAATCAAAATTATTAAATATTGCATTGAAGAATATTAATAAATGAATAAAATTAAACAAAAATGAATAAATAAATGAAAATAAATTAATTATACTAATAATAAATTTTTTCAAATGCATTTAATCTCCTTTTCCCCCCATTTTGGTTGAAAGCTCAGTGTAATACTGTGCCTAGTTTGGGGAGCCCCAAGTACATAACAAAATGTTTCATTGTCATAGCTATCAACTGCAGGCGAGTTGATAGATATGAGTTCATTTCAAAATATCATATTTTCAAAACTACTGCACGTATTAGAATAAGTGACATATAAATGTAAAGAAAAATATACCAAGCTTTTTTTTCAGTTACAAATGTTTGATGTCTAAGCGTTTTGTTTCATGAGAAATGTCTTATCAGAAAAAGAAGTTCATTCCACATGTCATGTGATTTCAATTTATGGCGTTACGTCAAAGACACTGTTTCTCAACTCTAATGCTGAAAACTGCAAAAGCTTCAAGAAATGCATTTGTGAAGCATTACGATCTTTTGACAGTGTGGTACTCTAAAATGTGTGAAACGAGCTGAATTACACATTTGATGTTGTTGTCTAACAAGAAGTTCCAATAGTGAGCATTTGCAATTGAAAATTATCCAATATGTGCTCACACATTGCACATTTGTTTAATTCAACTTCATTGGAAAAAAAAAAACTCAGGATATTTCTCTTTAAGCTGTGTATCACTTATTGCCACTTGTAGTAGTTTCAAAATTATGATTTTTGAAATCGTGCCCGTCATTTGTGCTCACCCTGTATTGTTTTACCATTTCAAGTGCTATACATAAATAAATGCTTAATTTGTTCGATAACTGTTCTTCAAATACATTTCTCAATGCACTCTATTCTTCTTCCAGATGTCTTCCATAATTGTTGCTCCTCCTGAATATGCCCTATCTGCCATAACAACAGAAAGTTATGCAGAAGAGTTTCAGCGCACCATTGACCAAGGTGCGCAGGGGAGAGAAATTCACACGTTGCAGCTATTTAAGCCCGAAGGCAGCAGCTTGGGCTTCAGCGTCGTCGGCCTTCGCAGTGAACAGAAGGGCGAATTGGGCATCTTCATCCAAGAAATCCAGCCCAACGGCATAGCAGGAAGGTGAGTAACATGCATTTTTGCAGCACATTTTACTCAGTTATTTCTCTGCAATCAATTTGTTAGAATTTATCCCTTGATTTTAGGGAAATGCTTTTAGGTTCGTATGCATTTGTCTATGGGACTTGAGTTTATAATTAAGAAAATAATTCAGGAAAAGAAGTAGATTTATTGAGAGACACAAATATAGTATGACATTTAAGACAAAGTAATTGAAGCATTAGCAATCTCTATGGGATTAAAGCTATGAAATGGGGCAAAATGAAATATTATTCTAGCCCCTTGTCTAACATCATTTGAATTTCTTAAACTATATGTTGGTTAGGTTATTTTATAAAAAGGTACTTTCTCAAAATTTTGTAATAGAAAAGGAGATGTTTTATCTTATTATTGTTGTGTATACTAAGTGCATACAAGCTACAAGTATTTTTCAAAATCATTATCTTCTTGAATAATAAATTGCTTTTTAATGTTTAGTTTGATAAAGTATGCTTTAAACTGAGTAAATTCAGATTCTCATTCAAATCAAACACGAATCCATCAATGAGAAAAGCAATATCTTTTAGTAGCAAAATGTTCATTTGAAAATCTAGTAAATATCATATTAAATGTTTGAATCTAAAATTTATGTTTTAGAAGAAAGAGTGAAGTTGAGTACAAACTTTTAATCGGAAATAAAGATTTTTTTTTATTTTTGAACATTTTATACCTATGCTCCAGCAACTAATGGGTAAATGATAAAAAGAACTTGGCGACTAGTTCTTCCAGAATAAAAATCCCTCTGAAGCCATCTTTCTCTAAGTTTTCCAATAAACTGAGAGAAATAATTTGTCTTGCACCTAAAACTTTTTCCTGGCTCCTAAGATTTGACAATTTTTGTCTCTCTCTCTCTCTCTGCTCATGCCAATCTAGTGGATTAGAAATATGAGGGTGGGAGTTATGTTTTAATGGGCAGGCTTGTGTGAATTTATACCTTTTGTGATTTTTTTAAAATCAAATGTTTAAGCTTCAGAGAGGCAAGTGGGGCACATTGAGAAAAAGGGCAGAGTGCATCAAAAGTAGATTTGAGAGGGTCAGAGTGCAGTGTCTTTCTCAAAAAGGCTAGGGAAAATACTATGCAATCGAAAGAAGTATTTATCATTAATATCTAGGAAGTATTGTCGCTTCTCCTGTCCATTTTTTTGATTTTGCTACTAGAAGGCATTTAAAAGTTAATTATACTTATTTCAAGAAACAAGTATAAACTGCAGTTCTGTAACCCTGAGGTCAAGTCTCATTCCTGGTAAATGTCAAAGTTTCAGGATTCAGAGTTAATCATATATTTAAAAAACACAAATTGACTTTTACCATCTTAAAGTGCAAAAATCATAAAGGATGAGCAATTGATTTGGTGTAGGTATACAGCATGTCCCCGTTGAACCTACATGACCTCTATTTTAGCAAACGTTCATTATAGATGCATATTTTCATTTCAAAAAAATGGTAAAAATTGGATACAAAGTTAAAATATGAAAAGTTGAAGTGAAAACAAAATTTAGTGAAAAAAATACGAAATCTAACTTTTTGTGTTTTCTCTAAGTCCCTTGTGTTGAATTTAGAGAAATTACAATCATGATCAAAAAATTTGACATTAGTGCGACCAATTTTCCGTGAGATATGAAAGGCAGCGTTTTGTGACTTATCCCTCTTTACACTCACAATCAATCACACAATTTGGAGGGAAATGTAGCCACTAATAAAGGTTTTAAATTATATCTGTGCATAGTGTGATTTTTCATTTTGTACGAGCTTTTATTGTGTTTTATACATCATAGCATTACACTTGCATTTGTTCTTCAATAACAATGAAAAATAAAAATATTTTGCTTTTTTGCCTCAACAATATGACATTCTTCTGAAAGTTTGACGTGTTTCAGTTCCATCTTCCGTACAGTCCCTACTAATTTTTAAGTTTAATATTTCCTTAAATTTTGGCCCCAATTGTGTTGGTGTCAGGGACTTAGACCATGTAAAAGGTTAGATTTTGTGTTTTTTCACTAAATTACTTTCCCCTTCAAACTTTTCATTTCAAGAACTCTGCACCTTATTTTGACTATTTTTGCCATTTACAGTTTTCACCTAGGACTAACGGTTGCAAAAATAGAGGTCTTGCAGATTGTGAAAAACGTATCATGTAAAAAATATTATTGATCAAGATCCTGAAACTTTTGTGTCTGCTTTTTACTTCTGGGCTGCTGATTCGCGCAATGAGTGCTATATCTGAGGTAATTACAACACCATGATGATATCATCCCCGTTTCACCAAATTGTGGAGAAAGCAGCAGATCAACATATTGACAGCTAAAGTAACACTATGGGGAGCCAGTTGATACACTTGGTTATCTCTTGTTCACATTAAGAGCAATTTGAGCAGTACCCATTACATTTTTATAGTGCAGTGCCCTTGACTTGACCCGTTATTCAACTCCTGCAAAATGGCAAGTTGCAGCTGGTTAATGCATGACCGCATGTTGCTGATATTGTACAGGCCTTCTTTAATGCAGAAGACATCTGGTCGTTGCCCTGAGCAGATAGTTCTCTTGATCTCTCACCAATAGGAAATGCCTAATCAATTGTTGTTGAGGTATTAGTCTGACACCAAACCCAACTTGCTACTGTCAATGTCCAATTTGAATTGTGGCATTGTGTTGAAGTTGCATTGGTACCTGCACAAGCCAGTCTAACTCTGTTTGACTTGATGGCACAGACGTACAAATGCTGTTATTGCTGCCAGAGATGATTGTTTTAGGTGCTGATTGCTCTGGACCTATACTTCTATTTTTTTTTGAAGATTTAATCATATTTCTAGTATAATGTATTTGTCCAACAAAAATCGTTTTGTTATTTGCTTTTCTTCGTGGGTGTAACAATTTTAATGACCTTTTGTGCATTTGTTTATATATGTCAACTATATTATTGCAAATGTCTTAAAATTTAAGTTGAATTATGCACCAAAGTCCTTAAGTATAAGTTTGAGAGAGGAAACTTTTAAATCATAAAGTATAGAGCTCGTCATCTGGGGCGATTATGTCGAATGTATTCCGGACAATTGATTTTTCCTAGCATCTTATTGCTGATGAACATATTACCTATTGTACAGACTTGTATCATAATATATTTGCCTCTATTTTTGTTTGTCAAAATTAATTATATGAAGAGTAACTAGAGGAGTTGAATGGAATCAATCAGTATTTTTTTATTTTTAGATACAATACCAATTTAATTTTCTTAAGAATAAATAGATGTTACTTGAAAACACTTTTTTAGTCAAAAGTAGTTATTGATCTAGAAATAACTACTATAATGATAGGGGGGGGGGGAAGCTCCATTTTGAAAAAAAAAAAAAACTATATTTCTTTTATTTTCAATGTTTAATCCACTGTTAAACATTTTGAAATCACTCCTGTTCTACTTTTAAGTGTTGAATACTTGTTATTTTTGTCTTATTTTTGTCCATGTGTGATGTCAGTCCTCATGTGTAATGTTAACGTTTCACTGTAATTGTGCAGTAATCTTTTAGCATCTTTTTTCGGTTTGAAATATTCCTCATTATTTTCGCAGTAGTATAAACTGCACAGAATTTTGAGCTAAAACACGGAAGTATTTTTTTAGGAATAAAGTTTTTATTATGTAATGAAGAACATTTAAGGCAAATAATTAACCTATGGATTGTAGACCAAAAAGTGCTATATATATTTCTATCTTGTATTAAAATGCCATACAAATAAATGCACAAAGTAACAAACTATTGTTATAATTGTCCTTTTCAATGCAAAGATTCCAAGTAACTCGTTTCCAGATAAATGATTCCATACTTTAATAACATTCACTCTTTTTTATACTTTTTTTTTTTGCTCCCTTTTTCTAAACTTAAACCTTAAGGATGCTTTTATGTTGTTTATGTTGTATGGGGATTTTAGAAAACTTATGAACAAAAAATCCATGAAGGTTTGCATGCTGAACTTAAGTTTATGATTGGCGTAACAATCTAAGGAATTTCTACAAAATTCCTTTGTTGGGCTGAATAGTTTTTCAATTCATTATTTTTCTATCAAAATGTTGAGACTTCAATGGCAAAGGTTTAATTCCACCTATAAAACGATTTTAATATTTAGTCCGTTTCTTCTATGAGGCACTGAGAAGCAGAGGGATGTAAGTGGACATTTTCAAGTTTTGAGTAAAACACATTTAAAGATTACCATTACACATTTAAAGATTACCATTACATCCTAGGTAGGCTTTCATTGAAATTTTTTTCTAAATCATGCTGTATAGCAGGCAACTACTAGGGATACTAGTACCATCTCTTGCCCCAAGACAGAGGAGAGGTTCACCTACCATGTGTACTGGTTATCCCCAAATTTTTAATTTTGCCACATACATCCCTTTGCTCCTCACTGCGTCATATGTATTTGGAATTTTGTTTCATGTCAGAAATGTGTTTAGAAATGGTTTATAGGTAAAGGTTTTTAATGTACAGAAGTTGGATACTTGAAGATTAAACTCTTAGTTTAGGGAAATATTTGGTGCTGAATTTTATAGTTCTTTTGTGTATCGCTAATGAATCCTTTTAAAATTAAAGTCGAATCTATCAGTGAGCAGGGACAAATTTCAGCTTTTGAGAACCAATGTTGGGAACCATTACTTTTCGATACAGTATTGCTATAAATGCTAAGTACGACAATAAGTAGGAATTCGGCTACTCTTGTACTGAAGCAGGTGAAAAAAAGGTTGCATCAGAAAAGCATAAAGCATGGCGAATTTAGCATCTTTTTTGGTGTTTGTTTACTTGTTAAGGAATGAATGCTCCTGAGAAATTTGTAATTCCTGATTTTTTTGTGATTTGTAATCATAAAGTTCTTGGCAGTCTTTTATGAGTCGAGGCTCATCAATTATCCTTGAATAAATACAGTAATTGAAGCAAAAGTATTGCTTGTTATTTCATCAAAAAGGAGAATTGTAGATGAGCTAATCAAGAGAAATGTAGGTAAACTAGTGGTAAGGCACTTTTTTGTCCTCTACGAAAGGGAAAAAAAATGAGTTACTATCAAACCTCCATATATCGAACTTCCTAAAATTGAAAATTTTAATCTGTCGACCTTT
The DNA here is from genome assembly GCF_026930045.1 of Uloborus diversus. Lineage (NCBI taxonomy): Eukaryota > Metazoa > Arthropoda > Arachnida > Araneae > Uloboridae > Uloborus > Uloborus diversus. The sequence continues at coordinate 213,752,186 of NC_072732.1, forward strand.
TAGCATTATATCCATTACATGAAAAACTGTTTCTCTACATCGAGATATTTTTCAAGACATATTGGGGAATTTTATTCCACGTTCGACTTACTTCAAAGAAAAAAAATTCTGTTGGGTCACTACGAGCCTCGCAAGTCGGCTAGGGTTGAAGGAAGAACAAACAAGTGGTACAAGTGGTTGTTTCATTCTGGAATTTTTGAATTTCTCTAAGCCTTTTTCAAATTTCTGTCAGGATCAGTCCTGAAACGGAAAATCAGAGAAAAGGGTGTCCCTTTTCTCTGATGGTTGTTTGACTCCTAAACTTGCTTAGTTTCAGTGAAAATCTAAACATCTCTTAACCATCAAAAAACAAAATGTGAGAGAAGTTTGAAACAATACATCCTAGACTTTCGTAGGTAAAAAAAGTTCCTGATGAAGTGTTTACTGAACTTTAGGAATGCAAATGTTTCTTTGAAAACTTCTTGGGCAAGAAACTGACTGGCCACACATTCATAAATCTTTTTAAAAAGAGTAATATATTCAATGTGTCCACCGTCTGCATCTTTTTTTTTTGAAGTTTCTTGTCATCAATGAATTTTTCCTATTAATTCAGATTTTATGTATTTGCTTTCATATAATGTGATTCACATATAAGTAGAAATAGTGTTTTGCGCATGAAAATTCACTTTAATTTCAATACTTTTAAGTAAGAAACATACAATTAAGATCATTTCTATACTTCAAAATGTCTACATATTGAATATTTTCTCCTTAATTTTCTGCTTTAACGTGTAGAGGTCCAATTGTGAAAAAACCCTTCTCTTATGGTCATCAAAAAAGTACAGTGATGACAACTTTTCATCAAAAAATTGAACAAGCATATAAAAGTGCTTTCTTCTACTGCAAATGTTAGTTTTTCTTCCTTGTCGTGTTGAAGTGAGTTTACACTTTCACACTGTCCTATTCCCTTTGAAAATTAATTTTAGAACCAATTCCTTCCTTTTTCTTATTTTCTTTATGCTTTTGGGGTTATTTATTAATTTTTTTATTTACAGTTTGATTTTTATTTATCCAAAACGCTTTTCAAGCAACTAAAATATCTTTGGGTGGTAAGGGGTTGAAGACTCGTACTCTGCACCCTTAATTCTTATTCAAGTTTCTGAGATCTGTTGAATTTGCTTTTGTGTCTCTGTGTGGTTGAAGAATAAGGAACTAATGTGTTGTACGATATTTAGTTTTGACTTTCAACGTTTACTGAGCATGTTCTGTTTTTGTGGAATTTTGTCAGAAAATGAAATTACCTGTAAAATACTACCAATTCCGTCTTGCATCAATGGATTCCATTCTATTCAAGATGAACAAATGAGAATTGTTTCTCAAATTTTAAACCTATGTACATCTACTAATAACCACAGGCAATCTTAAGTTCTCTCTGACAGCCGATGAAATTTTTATCAGGATTACAGCATCTTTCAATTCAATCCTCATAACATGATTTCTGAAAGTTTTTATGTAAAAGAGAATGGTAATGTAGTTTTTCCCATCTAATAAAGCATTTGGTTTCAATCAGTCAGTTTCGCACGAGTGAACAGCTTTGAACAACCCAAGATGAATTATTAAATTTTATTACTGTGAATTTTCTTATGTGGAATACAATTCAGGACACTTCGTTTTTCATAACCATTAAAAATTATTTTTCTCATCTGACTTGGGTGGGCCAAGTTTGAAGCCTAAAGGATAAAAGAGGAAGATGGGGCTAATGACATTATTCATGTGAGCTTGAGCGCCTAGTAGATATAGACCAGAACTCTTTTACTAATCATCATTTTTGTTTGCGTCAATCTTTTCTTCACTTAAGAATTCCTTCTGCTCTCACTTTTCCAACTTCTGAAGCACTATTTTACAAGTCCTGGAGAAGTTTTTAGCTGAGTCTGCTTCATACAAATATAGTGTATGGTTTTTAATAATGCTTTAGTTGTTAATGTAAAAACTCAATGACTGATAAGAATAGTTATATCTGATAGCATGTTTCAGGAGGTTTTAGTTTTTTTTTTGTCTTTAATGATTGTTAAGACATCGAGTGTGTGCTTGTAAGGTTAGTCTTTACTCTCCCCTACTCTATCAAGAAGCTCATGTAGTTGTATGGTGGAAAACAGGATTTTTACATCATTACAATTTTATGTGCTTTTATTTTCTGAGGTTATTTTTCACTTAAAATTTGAAATCGGTGAACGACTTGGAAATAATGTTTAAAAATGGGTGAAAAAAATGTTGTTTGTTTGTGTTTTACACTACAGTAGAAGACCGTTATAACGCACACCTTGGGACCAGAGCTTTTGCTTTATACAGGTTTTGGCTTTATATAGGTCATTTCATAAATTTTGAAACTAATATTCAGAATATATCTATGTATTAGCACTACAGAATGAGTTTTATCTGCAATGAGTATTAAAGCACTAATTATACAATTAGTCATTTACAAATAAATATGTTCACAATCAAAAGAAAGTGAATCATCCTGCACTTCTGCCAGCTTCGTTGTTTGTATAACAGCTGCATTTTCAAGAGCTATCTGGTATTTTCTTTTTAGTGTGAATACTATTTTTCATTTAAAAACCCTGAGTTAAGATGAAAAACTATTTCAAAATTAATTTTGCCTAACAATTTTTATATTTGCAAGGCAAAGCAGAAAGATTTTTTAAACATCAGAACCTATTGTTTACTAGTTTATAGAGAATTGCGTTATATGGGTTGGCGTTTTAAAGGTTCTACTGTATTGCTATTGTTAAAGATGGAAATGTTAATTGAAGTGATTTTTTTCATACTTTGACTGTGCAGAACGTACCTGTATGTTTACATTTTAAGTTATTAATGGACTGTCAATCATATCAGCGCAATGGACTTGAGAGTTTCTGAACTATGCTAGATGCCAAACAGCAATCAATCAAAAAAAATATATATTTTTTGGATAAAACAGGGGTGCCCACCTAGGGGTGGTCATAGCACAGACTGTGCCATTGAAATTTTTAGGGGGTGTTTTAAGGGGTATTTTTCTCATTTGGGTGGGGGGGGGCTGTTGCTTTTTGGGATTGAGAGCTTTGTGATATTTAGGGGGTTGTGCCCTTGCCCTTAGGGATGGGGGCACCCCTGGATAAAAACTGAATCTTCAAATTTTCTTTTCGATCCATTACGACTTATCAATGAGGATACACTCCAATGAAGTGATTTTAAACTTTTTTAAAGCGAATATTTTTTTGAATTTTTGAAAAAAAATGCACATTTTTTAAATTTTTTCTACCAGTTAAAATTTTTTTATGTAAAATGAACTTCTTTCAAACTATTTTCGTCGACTAGAACGTCTGTAATTATTGTTTGAAAAGTAAAGAAAGTTATGCTTAGTGCTGTTCTTTTATTTGTTGGCAGCCATTTTCAATATTTTTTGTTCATTAGTGTATTTTTTTTGGATTTTGAAGGGGAAGGATTGGGTTTTACATTCTTTCCTATTTAATTACAATATATTTTTGGTGCAGTTTTGATTTCTGGTTCCGATTTTTGCGATTTTTACATTTTCGAATTTTTTTTTTCATCATTAATCTTGTGAAGAAGTACCACACACATAAGAATAATTCAGATATCCACCTAAGAGAATTTTGTTTCAATAAGTATATTTTGCTCTAAAACTTACTAAAAAATTGACTACATTTCAATTTTGATATCTGAGGTTTTTAAATTCATTAGTATATTTAATAGTGAAAAAGCCCTACCGATGAAATCAATACTTTTTAGCTATCGATAAATTGATTGTTCGACACCGCTACTCGTCTCGAGTTGACTTTGTTTCTACTTAAAATTATTTTCGTTTTATGCCACAATGCATTCGTTGAAACGAAGGGGGAAAAATCCATTGGATTTTTAATGATTGCAACGTGCGCTAACGATCTTAGTGTTTAGAAATTTGTTTTTCGACCAATAATGTGTAGCTTTTGAAATCAGCTTTATATTTAAAAAAAAAAAAAGGAAAACAATCAAATATTAAATAAAATAAAAATGCTTTCATTCGCGCATTAGTTCTCTCAATATTATTATTTTTGAAAGAGCTTATTTCGGAATTGGAAGTTTAGAACATGTACTTCCGCTTGACATGATTTTACAGATCTCTCGTTACTAGGTGCTGAGTTAATTTGAAGTAGGAATCCGCTGTCCCCGGCGACATCTTCCTATCGTAGCTTCTAATTAAGTAAAGCCGTTCCAAATATTCGCCCTCGCGCGTTTGCTGCCCTGTGTACTCATCTCTCGGAACTTTTATCAGAGACGATTAACTAAATACAGCTGGGCGCCAGATGGTCGTAGGAATGTTTGCTTTGGAGAAATGTTGCTGGTCGATGCATTTGTTCGAGAGATTGTTTTCGAGTAAATATTGAGTGAGAAGTGTGGCCGTGTTTGCGATTCGTTTAATATCGAAATTCGTTGAGTACTTATACTAAGCTGCTTACAGGTATTTACAGTGCAGCAGCAAATTTTACTGCATCCAAGCTTTGCGCACCTATTTAATCAACGAAACTGATCTCAAAGTTACTCATAATAACACATGGAAACTAACTCATAGTATGGTTTCTAATTTGGCACATTTATCACACGAGTAGGCGTCCATATCCGTTAATTAATCGTGTAATTAAGGCAAGTACCATTGGCGTAGCCAGGACTCACGTTAGGGAGGGACAAGCCAAGGCACAACAATATGGTGATTTTTAGTTGCCTCCCCTCGCACCAATGCCATATCTTTGTTTTTCCGATTCGAGGCAAAGACTTGAAACTGCCGCCATCGCCCATTTTGCGTCAAGTTCCTACATTAAACTTTAATCTATATATATAAAAATGGACTTTGGTAAATTTGTTCCCTAAGATCTCAGAAACTACCCGGCAGATTTGACTGAAACTTTCACCGTTTGTTCAGTTTGGTACTGGGAAGGTTTATAGACCAGTTCGAAAAAAATCCGATTGATAGTTCCCTTTTTACTCCAATTTTAGTCCCAATTTTCGCATAAATGCCCCATTATGGGGATGGAAAAAAACGTGCATATTAACGTTATGTGTCCATCGACAACGCCAATTTTTCTGCTGAAGATGGCATCTGTTCGAAGTTTCTAAGTTGTACAAAAAACGAGTTATGAGCTTTTTTGTTCCCTGTTCGAAGGCTTTCATCAACCCAAGTCATTATTTAGTGTGTCATCTCAACTCCCAAGAATTGTTGTATTGTTGAATATTTTTGCGTTTCGTCTGACTTTTTGAGGCTTTTCTCAAGTCAAATCTTAAAGTAACGTTTTTTCCCCAAGATTGGCTAATAATAACTATAGATTTGGTTGATTATTTTACTTTTAAACCGAACTTATGTAATTAATGGTTTATTATTATTATTTATGCTGATTGGACACTTGCTCACTATATCCAACCAACCAGCAGAAATATCGCCAGAATTTTTTCAGAAAGATTTCAGTAGCTGATGCATTTGGCAGTTTTTTCCACTGTCGCTGTTTTGGAGCCCAAAGACTACGTAATAATGTTTCTCAGCTTTCACTATATAAACAAAATATCGCCAATCAAAGATACTTAAAAAAAAAAAAAAAATACTGTGTAAAATAATTCAACAACTAAATTAGGCAAATCCATAAACCGCACAAAAACTTTCGTTAATTTTTCATTTTGCACGATTTCAAACAATCGCCAAATTTTACTACTTATTTTGGAAACATTTCGGATGAAACCGTTTAGCGCCATTTTATTTTGACCAAAAGTATCTCAGCATCTGGCAACAATATTTCTATAATAAAAATTAGTAAGGAGGGGAAGTATTATCGAAAGTGTCCCAAAATGATTCTCGCAAATTTGGTAAAATTTTAAACCGCACCAAGTGCCCACAAAAATTGAAGTGTCCCAAAATAACTAAAGCAAGTGTTAGGGGAACATGGGCGGCTACATTTTTTAAAACAGTTCGTACATCAATAGCCATACAGAGAAGGTTTCAGATTTAAAAAAGAAGTACTAAACACATAAATCTTTTTAAACATGTGAAGTTTAATTTCATATTTCGGAAATTCTTCAAATTTGTATATGCTTAAATGTCGCGCTTTCGTTTCTAATTGAATACTATTTTGTTCTTTATACTTATTGCTATTTTAGTTTAATGAGTAAGGAAGAAGCTCGATTTTTAATCACGTCAAAAAGGTTTGTTTTAAATTCTTTCGCTTAAAACAGAAAACAAGGGCAAGTAACGATTGTTTCTCATAATTATTACTGACCCAGGCAACGCCGGGTATTTTTGCTAGTTTATATATAAAGAAAAAGCCTGACTCTTTTCAAAAATTTATAACAGGAGAACGGTTAATGATAAAAAACAAATTCTTGCAGAAAATTCACGTGGTGGGCGCTAAATCCCTCCCCCCTCCTCAGCGTTCCAAGTTTTAGTTCAAAAATGTTTCAATAGATGGCGCTGCACATAGTAAGCCGGTCATTCAAAAAAAGAATTTAAATTCACCAATTTTTTCTCCGATTGCGGCATGGGATTAAAGCCGACGATTGTTTGAAAATATTGTTTTGTTCTTTTGTTCATTATTTTCGAAAAATTATGATGTAATTTTCTACATTTTTTTTAATTTCCGGGCTTACTATCTGCAGCGCCATCTATTGGAAAATTTTTCAACTAAAATTTGGAACTCAGGGGGGGGGGGGGGGATTTACGGCCCACCACATGAATTTTCTGCAAGAATTATTTTTTTAACATTTACCGATTTGCCGTTTTCCTGTTACAAATTTTTGAAAACAGTTAGTCGTTTTCAGGACACCCTGTAAGGCCAACACTGAAAAATTCTTTGTATGCAATTTATTGCTTTGAAAAAAAAAAAGATAAGATACCTAAAGTTATGAGTTATTAAAAGTTTTAGGCTGTCTTTGGCAGCATCTAAAAACTGACGGAGGTGGGGAGATCAAGTGGTATCCCCCTGAAAATTTTCCAAATTTAAGTCGTAAAAACGCAGTTATAGTCAAGCTTTGATGGTGTTAGGGTCGAGAGATGGTTTTCAGAGTCCACCTCGAGAGAAATGTTCAAAATTTGCATAAAATTCGTATTTTTAAGCAATTGCAGTAAAGTTAAGGGAACGAGTTGCGATTCGCTACCCCAGGAGTGCTCACCTAAGAGGGGAAGGGGGGGGGGATTGCGCCATTGTTTGGGTTGGGGGGGGGGGAGTGATTTGAGGGGTATTTTTCTCATTTTCAGGAGCGCTCGCTTTTTTTGAGGGAGGGGGAGGGGTCTTTGCGATATTTAAGAGATGGTGCGCCCTTGCTCTTAGGAGGGGGCATACCCCAAATTTTTTTTCAAAAATGAAGCCAATTTGGGGTTATCTTTAATGACGTTAAAGTGTCGGGGCTCTTTGATCGAAAATTTTTTCGCAATTTGTTTTCAAAACGCAACTTTAGACTAGAGTTGATGATTTTTGATGTTAAGGAAATTAGGAAAGTTCAGATGCTCTCTTCGAAGATTTTTCCGAATTGAGTTCCCGAAAACACATTTCAGGATTTCTTAGATGATGTTAGAAGAATGATCAGAGCTCAGGAGCTATTCCAGAAATTTTTCGATTGTTGAAGTTTCAAAAACACAATTTTAAGCTATGTAGGTAGAAACTCTCGGAAAGGAGATTGTGGCTCGTTTAAAATTAAAATCCACAAAATATAATTTTAGTTTTTTTTTTGGTCAAATGAGGGAAAAAGGCTAGTAAGCGGTTTTCCTGCTAAAGTTTTTCGAAATTGAAGTCTTAAAAATGCATTTTCAAACTCTCTTTAGAGACTAGTATAGGTGTAGGGGGGGGAGGGGTGCTCTAGGGACAGTCAATTGCATTTTCCCCTACTTTAATAAACTGTTTAAACATTTTCCCGAAAATTTCTTTTTATTCTTTTGAACTATTTTGCACTCAAAACCTTCATTTTGTAGTCAGGGAAAACGTGTTGAATGTCGAGCGAGAGACGCAATTTACCATCCTTTCGATCTTATCTCTCAGAAGCGTTAAGAGTCATTTTTTTTAAGCTTGGACACTTTTGATAGTTGATGTCTTCGATTTTCGTAAAAATTTCAGGATGTGTTAGTGGTACTATGATAAGAAAAAGTGAAGTTTATTTTTTTAAAAAACTGATTTGTTTGCCCTTGAGTAGAGGTCAAAGTTTAAGAACGTGAGAAAAAAGAGCTTAATATATGATTGCTTTGCTTCAAATCCAATGGGTGTAGCAAGCCAATTTTTTTTATGTGGATACTACTTGATACTAGGTACATGCTAGCCGAAATATTTTGGTCGCTCATTCATGGCTTTGAGCGCAAAGGTCAATTGAAAATGCTATTTTTTAAAATTTTTTGCCCTGTTTCGGCCCGGATATCTGATAAAGCCGTGAGTAACCCTCGAAAATAAGTATATACCTAACTACTCACCACAGTATAGTACTAAGAAAAACATGAAATAGCATGGGTTACTCTTTGCTTTAGCAGTTAAACGGTCTCAAAGTCGATGATTTTTTAAAAATAGCCAAGTTTAGACGTCAATAACTCTGATCGCGACGCATCAACAACTTTGGGACACAGCTGTAGTTATAGTCGAAGTGGTCTATTTTAAGGTCCAGGTTAGAAACCCATGGCAACTAATAAACTTTTTTAGTTACACGGTCTCAAAGTTGAAAATTTGATCTATAATTTCAACTTATTTTTTTTTCAATTACTCTATGACTGATGAGTTAGTAACTTCGAGAAACAGTTGTAATCATACCATAAGTGATGTAGTTGATGTAGATGACGTCAAGACAGCGTGATTTAAAATTTTGTTTTGTTATGGTTAACTGTCGTTTATAAGTATTTCAAAATAGTTCTTTATTTTTCTTGAAGCCCAATCTATGTAGTTGAAGAATTAAAAAAACTTAAATGCCGCTGTGAACCGTTGCTTTTTCCTTTGATTTTTTAACCTAGAAAAGCATATTTTTGCCCATTAAGTTCATGGTTAGCCTTATCAGCCCAGTGTCCTCACTAGGACACCGGGTGATGGGGTGGAGGATATGATCCTGTCTTGCCTACGCTAAACATATGTCTACGAACTGTGCTGAGTGACCAACAATCATAAAATGCTAATTTATCAGTGTCTTAAATGTGACAATTGTACTTTCACCTTTCCGCTGAAGGAAATTTGATTTTTTTTACAAGTTTATTGAACGTGTCAAATGTGTTTTAATATGCTATCCTATTGGCAACAGAGAATGGTTTCTTTTCGGAGGTTTTTTTTTTCAGAGTTGGAGACCAATGTTCCTAGTTTAGCCAATTTGCCTTTCTTTTTTAGAACAGTGTAGGAAAACGTAATTGAAAATTATATTTTTTCCATGGAAATATGTTATCTAATGGATGTGCAAAAGTTGGAGTAGTCAATCATAAATGAGGTCACGAACTTAGGATGGCCTTGTTTGGTGCACTAAGCATATTTTTTGTACTTCTCATATGCAACTTAGGGGTAAAGTAAAATATCAGACCTGAACAATAGCGGTCCACTAATACAGTGGTTTTTTTTCTGTTAAAAAAGAAAAAAAGTAAATCAACACGAAAATAGGTCTCAAACATTTTCTACCTTGATTCTTTGCCCACAATTTTCAGAAAATATTTTATTTGACTAACGAGAAAAAAATTATATTGATTATTTTTTGAAACTTGAATCAATTTTTGTCTACCTTACTTTCAATTGAACATATTTTGTTAAACTATATACAGTTTGTTACTAAACCACGTGTTAAGTCTCATTAAAATAGTACAACTATTTGAACACTAGTACTTGTAAACTACTTAAATGAAAAAATAGTTGGTTAACATAAAAAAAAAAAAGCAGTACCTTACCTTTACACAATATCTGGCCAACATTCTCTCTGCTAAAAATTAAAAAAAAGCTGGTTGTTGATAGATTTTGTTTTGAATGCTCCGCCTTTCAAAGCTTCGGTTCAGTGTTGTTTGTTTAAAATGGCTACATCAGCCACTACTATCCGGTTTTATAGGTTTTACATATAATTTAATGAAGCCATCTATAAAATAAAGTACGAAACTTTTAAAAAAATCAAAAATACATTTTGAAAAGGGAGAAAACTCAACACGTGCTATTAACTATATTGAACAAGTAAAAGTTCGAATTAAAAATATATTTTTTTGAAATTTTAAAAGTGTCATGGGTATGAAGCAGATTCTAAAACTACATCACTTGGAGCACAATTACAGCTGTGTCTGAAAGTCTTGTTTTCGTGGATTAGCTTAGTTGAAACTTGACACTTTATGCTAAAATTATCATTTTTGTGAGACCGTTTAATTAAGCAAGATGATTAGATCCCAAAGTTTTCTGGCCTGAGTCTAAAACTATATCACTTTGAATGTAATTACAGATGTTTTTCTAAGTTACTAACTCACCAATCATAGAGTAATTGAAAAAAAAAAAGAAATTATAGCTCAAATTTTCAACTTTGAGGCCGTATAACTAAAAAAGTTTATTAGTTGCCATGGGTTTCTAACCTGGACCAGTGGCTGGAAGTAGCGCGCTACAAGTAGCGACGCTACTGTAGTAGCTACATTTTTGAGTAGTTTGTAGTGTAGCGGACTACTTTTTTAAAAAAGTAGTGTAGTGAGTAGTTAACTACAAAAAAATAGTAGTTTGTAGCGATTTCTGGAAACTACTTTTAAATAAATTAAAAAAAATAAATAAATAAAGGTTCAAACGAATTTGACTGGCACAAATTTTACACAAGTACATCAGCGGAGGCAATGAGAAACAAGACTCATAAAAATACGAGCTGACCTCAGGCATTTCATTTTTACATCATACGTTAGATCTGTTTGACGCCATTAGTTTGTTTGGCGTCGTAATTTTCATATTTCACCAATATTTATATTGAAAAATGCATTTATTTTCGCAAAAATGAAGGTTTTGGTGATTTTGCGAGTTGAAAGTTTGGTGAATTTTATATGAACAGACCAAAGATTGAAAAACAAAAATATTTTAGCGAGGCTTAAATTTTCGATAGTATTCACCAAATAAAAAGAAGCTACTGAAAATGTTATAGAAAAGGATGAAATTTAACTGTTCTGGAGGACTTACAATACTTACGAGCATTAGAGTGTTTGAGAGTATGATAACGGATATTTTTTTTAGTGTCTTCTGATGAGCTAATTTATCTTTTTTTTTTTTGTTCAATCCTCTTACGGTGTGTGTGTATATTAAGGTGTCCCCCCCCAAAAAAAATAGAAAGTTGAATTTTCAAGTCGCACACTCTCTTACATTTTATCCTTTTTCGTCAAAAAAAAAAAAAAAAAAATCATTTAATTTGAACAACAGCAACAAGTGCCGATTATATCTGAAAGTGTGAACCAGCGCTTATGTAATGCTAAGCCAAATTAAAATAAAATGTTTTTTTAGAAACTCAAAATTTCTGTTGATAAAACGCTGCTCCTATACCCCACATATGCACCACAAAAACATTTATTAAAATTAAAAACTATTTAGATATTCCACACGTGGCCTAACATTTATAATTTTCTTGAAAAAAATAAGTTTTTGGTACATATTTTCAGAAATGTAAGATTTTACGAAATTATCAGCTGAAAAATATAAACGGTAAAGTAGAAAAGTAGGTAATTAGCGTTAAATAGAAATTTTTGTCTTCCTGCATTTTTTAAGTCTCCCACATAGTACTCAAATATATGGATTTTTTCCAGGTTGAGTTCAAGTTCTCATTTAAAATATATTATTTTTTTATTATTCGTTTGTTGTTGATCTGTAAATGTGTTCGCCAGTAATTTTTTAACTTGATATTCTATTTAAATTTATATGTAATTTTTTAAAAGATAACTGAAAAAAAAAATCAATTTTTTAAATAAAGCTATAAATTTTAGGTCAAGTATGGCATATCTAAATGTTTTTTAATTTGAACAAATCTTCTTGTGGTTCATGTGGGGTGTTGGATACAGGGGCAACGTTTTATCAACAAAAATTTCGAGTTTTTAAAAAAAGTTTTTTTTTTTTTTCGATTTGGCCTAGCATACAAGTACTGTTTTACACTTTCAGGAGCAAGTCGGCACGGGTTGCTGTTGTGCAAATTATATGAAACTTTTTTTCACGATTGTTTTGACACAAGAGGAAAAATACAAGAGTGTATGCGACTTGAAAAATTGACTTTCATTTTTTGAGGGACAACCTATTGTGTATGCTTTTTATTTGCTTATTTTTTGGAAAGTAGCGAAGTAGCGACTACATTTTAAAAGTAGTTTGTAGTTGCTACATTTAAAAAAAGTAGTTGTAGCTGTAGTTAACTACTTTTGTAACAAAATAGTTGTAGTTGTAGTTCGCTACAAAAAAATTGTAGTTTTTCCAACCACTGACCTGGACCTTAAAATAGACCACTTGGACTATAACTACAGCTGTGTCCCAAAGTTGTTGATGCGTCGCGATCAGAGTTATTGACGTCTAAACTTGGCTATTTTTAAAAAATCATCGACTTTGAGACCGTTTAACTACTAAAGCAAAGAGTAACCCATGATATTTCATGTTTTTCTTAGTACTATACTGTGGCGAGTAGTTAGGTATATACTTATTTCCGAGGGTTACTCACGGCTTTAGCAGATATCCGGGCCCAAACAAGGCAAAAAAAGTAAAAAAAATAGCATTTTCAACTGACCTTTGCCCTCAAAGCCATGAATGAGCTACCAAAATATTTCGGCTAGCATGTACCTAGTATCAAGTAGTATCCACAAAAAAAAAATTGGCTTGGTACACTCATTGGTTTTGAAGCAAAGGAATCATATATTAAGCTCTTTTTTCTCACGTCCTTAAACTTTGACCTCCACTGAATTGCCAACAAGTCAAATTTGAGAAGAAAGAAGCTACACTTTGTCTTATCACAATACTAGCAACATATTCTGAAAGTTTCAGGAAAATCGAAGGTGTCAACTATCAGGCTCCCATTCACTTTGTCCAGCTTTAAAAAAAATGACTCTTAATGATTAAAACTGTTTTTTTTTTCTCTCGCTCAGATTAAAGCCATCAAATAATTCAGCTCAGCACTTTTCGCAACACAATGCAACTTCCATTCATTTTAATCGTTCGCATTTTCTTTTTAATGATGTCCCCCCATTCCCCCTTTTTTTTCTCTTTTTAAATCTTCAACATTATGTCGATTTTCAGTGCTCAGTGAGAGATTTCTTTTGGTGGTTTTAATCTAATGTCGGAATAGCAAAATTCCAACTAAAACAATTGTTTCCTCGCTTATTTTTCTCCATCCCTTAGCCACATTTTTTCGCTACACAAATTCGGAGCTTAAACAGTCATTAGCGCGGGATAAAACTTTTTTTTTTAATTTTTTTTTATTTTCTTTTGGTCTGGTTGATCCATTTTTTCGCGAAGTGTGCGTTTGTTATGTTAATTAATGGTGAGGGACTTAATGTCGAGATTATTTGGAACTTGTAACGTTAAAAAAATCTTTCGTTGGTTAACTTTTTTCCCCTCATTGAAAAAGCACGTTCGCTTTTGTAGCAGCTTTTTTTTTTCTAAATGGGAGATAAATTCAGGGATAATTTTTTTGAGATAAATTGTGTCAGTCCGGCGTTATATACATACAGTCGAACTTGGAAAATTTTAAAATTGTCTGAAACATATGTTTTATCGCTGTTTATTTATTTTATAAATATGTCTCCTAAAGTAGAACAGGAGTGCACATAGAGGGGGGGGGGTTATGGCGCAAGTTGAGCCCTCAAAAATGGGGGGGGGAGGATTTTTTTTATTTTTAAAATTTTATTGATTTATTTTTATTTTAAATTATTTTATTTTACTTTTTTCTGTTTATATTGTATTTGATTAATTAATTAAGTTTGCGTGTGTGTGTGTATGTCATTGGCGTAGCACAGAACTTTTCTAATAAAACAATAATAATAATTAAAAATAAATGAATAAATAAATATTATTAAAAAATAATGAAATAAAAAGAAGAGCTGAAAAATAAAAAAGAGAAAGAGGATTGAATAAAATGGGGGGGGGGGGGGGGTTGTGCCATTGAACTTGAGAGGGGGTGGTTATTTTGTAATATAAAACTAGAAACCTGATATTTTGACCTTGCCAACAAGTACAGCATTAAACTTTCTAAAGTTTCTTTTGAAGTTAAATATACTACAGTAAAACCAATAAAGTTGACCTGAGTGACCACCTCTCTAAGATTGACCACTTTTGTCAACTACAGAATTAATCCTAGTCATGAGGTAGTGAGAAGCAAAACGATGTAAGTCCACATTTTCAAGTTTTGAGCAAAACCCGTTTAAAGTTGCGGTCCTAAGATAGGCTTGCATTGAAATTTTTTTCTAAGTCATGCTAAATAGCAGCATCTACCAGGGCTACTAATACTATTTCTTGCCCCAAAACAGAGAAGTAGTTCACCTTCCAGTGACTACTAACCAGTAGTTATACTGGTTGTCTCAAAACTTTTAATTTTTGCACTTAATCCCTTTGCTTTTCACTTCCTCATATATCTACCTGTATGAGTTGACCGCTTGAGTAGGTTGACCACTGCACCGCAAGTGGTCAACTTACACAGATTTTATTTCAGAGAAATATGATGTGGTGCAAAGTTGACCCACATAGTCAGGGGTGAAGTATTACATGATTTACTCGTTAATATTGTACCTCAGAGCCAGAAGGACGTATTATGGTAATTTTACAGGTGAGAGGGAAAACGTTTTTTCTGGTACATGCAAAGGATGGGACGCGCGGTCTTGATTTGGTAAAAAATTGAAAAGGATTTTTTTTAAAGAATTATGTTTACATGCTTGATGCAGAATAGGATCTGCATACAATGCACTAATGAACGCAAAATTGCAATTTTCGGACTTACGTCAGTCTGGCTTTCTGATGTTGCAAGCGTAGTGTAAGTTAATTCATCTTAGTTTTTATATACACATAGTATCATGTTGACTGTTTAAAAATAGTTTTGGCTGGTAAGAACACTAAAAATTCCCCGCCGCTGTTCATGCTTCAAAGTTACCTTAAATGACTTAAGAAATGATAAATCCAACCAAAATTCTCTCGAGCTATTCCTTGAAAAAGCCGCCATTTTGTTCCACAAGTGACAGCTCATATATTTGTAACCAGGGGCGCCGACTTGCAAAAATTATTGAGGGGGCTAGACGTCACCGGTGATCCAGGGGTCATGTACTCCCACGGCGTCCCCCCCCCCCCCACTTTTCCAAAAAAAAAAGTTCCGATTTTTTTAACCTTGAAAATGCCAATTTATATATTTTCTGGTGTATGTGATTTATACAAACAAACAATATGTGGCATAGCGTTTTCAAAGTCAATCTAAGAATTTGTATACAAATTTTCTGGTTCAATTAGATCATGTCACTTATCTTCAGTGTGGGACATTTTTGCAGTTCTATTTTGGGGGAAGTCGTGCAGTTCCGTGGCTAGGCATTGATATAAGGTGTAGGGCACTTGACTTGCATGGAAGGGCAGTGCGCCTAAAATACAAAAAAATATTGGGAGGGTGGGGGACATGCCGCGGGTTTAACCCCGGGAAATTTTCTAAATTGGAGATGGAGAAAGTAAGTTTTACAGTTTTTTAAGCATTTTAGAGTAATATAATATCAACATTAGAACCCCGAAAACTCTACTCTCGCTAACTCGACACATGTTTTGGCTTTGAAAAACGAAAAACCAAAAAAGGAAAAAGAAAACCCCACATGTACGGTGTTTTCGTAAAAAAATAGTTTAATTTATAGTATAATAATTTTGTTTTTAGACTATTACAGAATAGTGAATACATATATATATATATATATATGAAAAGATTGAAATTATATTTAAATAAATCTTAAACTATCATTAAAAAAAATAAAGCATAAGATATTGCTGTTGCACTTTGATTAATAAGTGAAATAGCTAATTTAAACTTGCTTTGAATAAGGCTCAGAGTTCATTAAATAAAAATAATATCCCACAGTTAATTTGTTTAATAAAGTTAATATAATATGTAAATAGCGGGTTTTTATAGAGTCTTATACCCTAAAAATATTTAAGTATTTGAAAATAATTAATGCAGTACTATAGTAATACGGTAATAAAATAGTACTAATATTTCGAAATTTTGAATCTAACATTCTGTATGTAGTTAATTCTCTATTACAGAGATTTTTAAAATTGCTTTAAATACCAATATTGGGACTGTCTTTAGAAAGGTGCGAATGTCGACCCCCTGACTACATTACTGAATTTGAAGTCGTTGACGTCTGGTCGAATATCCAATTCATCAAAAATATCTCGGTGGTTATGAAAAACAGCAAAGTTGTTCAAACGCATCTGCCCCATTGTTGATCGGACAGACTATCCGCAGGTTCGCACACTGGGACAAATTTAAGCGCTCGCAGCACCGTAACACTATCATTATTCACACCACTCGTTTTCAGTTAACCTGCTTTTAACCATAAAAATTATTTGTTGTAACTCATTACTGAATGTAGTATTTTACAAGGTAACTATCTTCAAACAAAGAAAAAAAAAATACTGAGACAAATTTGTGAGTTTAGAAAGCATTAAATAACTAAAAATTTTCTTAAATTATTCGGGGGAGGGGGCTCTGCCCCCTCAAAATTTTTTTTGAGGGGGCTCGGGCCCCCTCAGGCCCCATGGAGTCGGCGCCACTGTTTGTAACTTTAAAAGGTAATGAATAAGATTTTGTTGCTTAAGAAATCACACGTACGTTTGTGATTTCTTAAGCAACAAAATTTTGTTCATTACCTTTAAAAATTATTATTTTTAATGAAATATGCGAGCTGTCACGTACGGGAAAGATATCCGCTCTCCCGTTTATTGGCCCCCTTAATGTCGTCTGTTTGAAAAAGTTTGTAAAAAATACGAAAATAAACTGAATCGTAATAACGCTGATGAACAGGCAAAAAAAAAAAAAAAAAAAAAAAAAAAAAAAAAAAAAAATCAAGTAGTTGCCTAACATTGTCAAATACCAATAAAAAATGCTGTCAACTATTGTACGAATCAAAATTGTCAATTGTCGACAGTTTTTATGTAGCGTTATTCTTCCTTCCGAAGGCTGTCGATTGAACGATCCTCAGAGACCCATTATTCCGAAAAGTTTGGCAGAAACAAATACGGGGGTCTCTGGGGTGTGAAAATTAAGCATTGTGTAGCTGCGTTCAGAAAGTCGCGTCTAATTATACAGTGAAGCACCGATTATACGTTTCAAAAGGGACTGTATGAAAAAAGCGTTCAAATGAAAAAAAACGTATAGTAAGACACATTAAAATGTATTAAATTCTGCAAGGACCAAATTAAAAAACGTATATTTGATAAAAACGTATAAAAGAGAAACGTATAAACGGTGCTTCACTGTATTTTATAAACTGAATAATGCTTGGTACCCTGCCGCTCATTAAACGGGCTCAATTCGCTAATTGTATTTCCATAAAAAGCGATTATCTTCTTGAACTATTCCTCGCAGTGGAGTGCGGAACTATGTTTGAACTTTTCCTATTTTCCCCGATCAATAAACACATTTCAGTGCAATGAATGCTGGAGCAAAAATAATGTTCGCGATAAGTGAAAATCCGTTTTAATTTTAATGAGCCGATATTTGAAAAAGTTTTTTTTCTTCGACCAGCTTAACAACGTTGAAATTGATTTGTACAATGAATGAATAAATCATAAAATACCACCCCGCCCCCTTCTCCGTGTGAATATTCCTCGTTTCATTGCCGCGCTAAACAGAAATCGAATTATGAATTTTGTAAGTTGATTTTTTTCCCCATATTTGTCGTTTTTTTCTAATAAGTACTTTGTGATGAGTATAGCGATATTGATTTACCAACAAATGCTTTTTAATTTGTAATCAGTAGCTCAGCTGAGTTTTTTGCCTATTTGTTTTGCGAAATGTTTCGAAAACTTGTTTCTGTGATGATGTTTTTTTTTTTTAAATTTATGTTCTGTTAAGTTCCCTCAGCAACTAACTCCTCTGAAGGGGTAATAATTCGTTGCTGCTAAACTCGTTGAAAAAGCCCCCCACCCCGTTTTTACTTTCTTTTATGAAGAAAGTATTAAGTTCGTGAAAATTGTCGAATTTTACGGATTTGCACATTTTGAGGTGTGCTGAGTCCATTTTCATCATTTTTGGAAAATGTCCGTCTGTCTGTATGTGTGTGATCGATTTTTTTGCGGCAGCTATAGAACAAATACTCTGCATGAAATCGGACGAAATTTGGTACACATGTACCCCCATGTGAATTGGTGTTAATTAGTTTCTGGCGCTAATTCGTCCAGGGGGGGGGGAGTGGAGTAATCAAACGTTTTCTCCGTTAAGCCCTGGTTTCCTAGCAGCGAAGTCGCCGATCATCAGCGTTGCTCCTCGCCGTAACGCTAAAATCAAAGTCAAGTGATTCCGGCGTGGCCATTCACGACGTCGATTTAGCTCGGACGCGCATGCGCAGAAGAATCAAATTTTCCCCTCTTCGAGGAGCGACGCCGAGATTGGCGACTTCACTTCTAGGAAACTAGGGCTTTATGCGTGCTTACTGTATCTCAGGGAATAACTGGCGCAATCAAACAAAATTTGGTCCATATGTTGACTTTAGAGGGTGCAGGTGCTGAATCAAGTATGGTGTCGATAGCTCAAACGGGGGTATGTTTTTCCAGGATAACGTCAAGCAGAAAATCCTGAAAAATTCTCAAGTAATGACAGTACCAGTACTACCTCTTGGCCATACTTTTAAGGCAAGGAGCCAGTTTATGTTCCTGAAAACTTCTTTGTTTTAAACAGATGCTGATGTAATTTTATCACTGTCTTCTTCACGGAAAACATATTTTAAACTAATAAACTAAACTAAATTATTGCAAAAGATTACATGAACATTCAAGTAAATTTATGACAATGCTTAAACTTTTTAATTAAACCAAGACTTGTTAATTTTTGAAAACTAGTTCTAAAGTAGATGACGTGGCACTTGTGAACGCAATATGTAGGGGCACACGCGCATGTGAACAGTTTCCATGTGTTTTCCGTGTTATAAAGTTTAGTGTAGGGTTATTTATAGGTGTTAAAAGAGGTGTAAAGATTCGTAATGATTTTTTACAATCAGTTGTAAATTTATTGTTAATTGTTATAACGTTATTAATAATTATTTATTTATTATTTTTTAAATTCTTTTGGTACTAAACAGTTGGCTAACAGTTTAGTGTTATATAATAGTTACAAGGAAGAAAAAACAAAGTATTTTGCTTTAACTAATGAAGTTTCAAATAATTTTAAAATTCATCATCATATTCTGTTTGAAGCTTAAACACACTAAACTTGTATAAAAAGAATATACTTTACAAGATATAATATTCTTTGTATTGTTTTGTCTTATAAGTTTTTTCTTGTCGATCCTGTGCTACATGCTACGTGTCGAACATGCTACGAAACTTTAAAAACTGACAGTGAGCAGAATTATATAGTTCGGAAAAAGTAGTTTCTTATTGACAGTTACTGTACAATTTAAACTAGTATAGGTTACAAACCCTTCCATGTAATTGATATATACGTATGTATATGTTTCCTATTGAAGAGTTTTTCGTTGAAATGTGCTGGTTGTCCCGCATTTTTCAATCGTGTTCATCTGTGCCCCAGGCTTGTTCCCATGCCCCCCCCCCCCCCCCCATAGAGGCAATTATCTTTCTGTTGATGGAAAATGTACTTTTCCACAGCCTGAAGAAAGGGTTAATGAAGTTATCTACCAAAGTTATGTCTCTTACCGGACATTTTCCTTGCTGTTGATGGAAAGTGTGCTTTCCACGACCTTAACTTTTTAAATACGTGTCCTCTGAGTTTAAATTTCTTTCATAAATTATCCAATGCAAGTAATTTATAGATTATATTGTTTTCGTGTTATTTATACATCGGAATCATACATTATCAAAAATTGTCCCAAATATATTCTTTCTTTTTTTTTTTTGAAACAACGCAATTATCAATTTTCTATCGCCTAGATTATGGTTCTCAAAGGGTTAAAAAGGGTCAATGAAGCTATCCTCCTCGGTTATGTCTGTTACCTGACTAAAGTATTTCCCACAGTTTCAGAAAGGGTTAATGCAGCTATCTTCTAACAATTTTTCATGTTATCAGTAACTTTTCTGCCGTTACAGGTCTTACTCCCGGTTTCTAATTCAGTCATTTCCCGAGTCCCGATAACGTCTCCGGGCATTCATTAAATATTATGTGTCCTGCTATCTAGGACCAGCCCCTTCCACCCCCTTCGCCCCGTCGCGCGCGAAAGGGGCCATTTTGTTTCGGCTTATCTGCCGGACGCAAAAACGGCGCAATCAATCACGATCCGTTTTGCTCCGGTATCAGGCAGCCGACCGTAAACGGGCGATCAATAATTCGCGTCCGGCCCGGACCGGAGTGTCAGGTGTCCCCGCCGCCGATTTGCCGCGGTGATGGACACAGATTTAATGGAGATCCCCGGGGAGCATTTTCATTAGCGGATCGATCGCGCCATCCGTTTGGATTTCTTTCCGATCAGGGTCCTATCCGCGGATTTGCATTTCGGTTGAATATCTGGAAGTCGTTTATTTGACCGTTGTTTCGGACGGTGATTGGTGGACGACCTACAAAATTTCAAATGATGATGATGTCGCACCCCAGCAGCGAAAGTAACAAAACTCAAAAATATGCTAACTGTTGATATTGTATTAAAATTTAAATTTAATGCTCTTGCTTGCCACAAAACGCGTACAAAGTTAGCTTGCAAAACTGGTGCATTAGGCATAGTTCGTGTGGCATAAAAATGTCACAATAAATAGTGACACATTTAAATTTCAAAACTTAGAAGAAAAAATTTCGAACTTTAAGAATGGATTGTTAATTTAGACAACAAAAACTAAAAAGGTAAACATCACATCATAAATTTTTTGCGCTTATTATTGTAAAATTGGAGACTAAATCACTTAAAACCAATATTGCATAATGTGTATATCTCCAATTTTTTTTTAGTTGTGTCAGTTTCGTTGCCGGAGTGCGATATGTTAGTGTGAAACATAGAATGTGTTTAACAAGGGGTACGACTTGGGAATTCATTAGGGGATGGGATATCGTGCAATAATTGTAGGAGAGAGTTTGGGAGGAGCGAGGCAGCTTCATTTATGCCGAAATTAAATGTGAAAAATAATTTCTAGCGTGACTAGTAGATGTAGCAGCTATAGACTCTCGCTTGATTCTAATTTGCTACATCTACTGGACTGATAAGGAATACTTTTTTTACATTTTATTAAATCATTTTGAAAATTAAAAGCGAGTTTTAGCGATGATTGTCATAAGAATATCGAAATCAGAATTTTGGAGAGAATGTAAATAAAATCTTTTGAACGAAATCAAGACCGGAAATGTAGAACTTTCTTACTCGTATGTGAGAATGGTCCTTTTTGATGATTACTTATTTTAGCGGAGGGTTCGTTTTGGCGGTTGCGACTTTTGTAAATAGCTTCCGACTTTACAATGTCAAATGATATATCGAGTTGAGTGGGTAGAGGATTGAAAGAGTGGTTATTCGGGGGTTCGGGAACATTTTTAACCTGAAGGCAAAGCTAGGAAGAATGGACGGGGAGCTTGTCTAGTATTTTACGTGTTTTGCAAATTTTCATTGTTTCAGAGCGTCCAGGAGTGTTGTATTTTCGTGAAATTTTTAAGAATAATATTAGCTGGCGTTTGGCTGAAGATTTTTCAATCTCCATTTTTTTTTTGTCCCTTTGTGGCTGGTGGTCACCGATAATTTTGCCCTTCAGTTCTAACAATTAATTTTTTAAATTTTTTATTTGTTTTTTCCCTATTGTTCTATATATGTCCCCAACAATTGATTTTTCTCGTCATCCAAATATTTGAAGTACGCACGGAAGAAAGGAGAAATCTTTTTTTTCGATTTGTGTTGGATCTGGCGGCAATACGGAGTGCTTGTACAGTAAAATTTGTTGCTCTATTTAAGCATGTAAGAAAGGAGATGGATCAAGGCTAAAAATCACCTTAGACGGGTTCCCAAGAATTTCCGAATCGTGGAACAACAATTAAAATTTTCTCACGGCACGCTAACTTATATCTCGTATACACACGTATAATGATACCATGGACACATCGCGGCACCCCTCGCCTTCTCCTACGGCACCCACTTTGGGCACCCCTGACCTAAGAGTTTACAGCACAATGACAAAAAGTCATGGTTGTGAACTTTTTTCTCGAACATTGGAAAGATTGACATTTCGCCTTTCTTCCCCATTTGCGAATTTCTTTGCCGCTGCTGTCCCAAACACCAGTTCGCGAATTTCAAGCTATCGCCTCTCTTTAGCTTCTGGTTCCGTCTCAATTAGCGGGATTTGTAATTCGTGGCGCTCGAACGTGTCACGGCATCTGCATCTCGAGAAACATGTAATGGCTTTTAATGGAATGGGACAGCGTCTCCGCTTCTAATGGCAGTCGGACATGAAGACCACATTCCGGGCACCGACGTGACTCCATATACCACCTTAATCGAATGAGTGAAATTTGGGAGGATGAATGTTTAAGCATCGACGGATAATGAGTGCGTTTAGCCCTATTTTAAAATTAACACCGCGGGTGTTAAAAATACGTAACTTTCACTATCAGCATCTTCGAATCATTTGCTTTATAAATTTCTTATAAATCAAGCTTTGTGGTTATAGTTCAACTTTTCCAATTCCAACTTTATGTAAAGATAAATAAATAACTAGTATGTTGTGGCCATCACGAAACTTTCTTCTATATCTTTCTTGTGAATTCTGATCAATCCCTATGCTTGAAAAGAATGCAATATTCCCAGCAAAAAAAAAAAACTTGACGACCGTCCGAATTCCTGAATTCCCGCAAAAGCAAAGCAAAGAACGACTTGAAAGTTATTTTAAAGCCTTGCTTGAATTAATTAGATGTTTTATTTGTTAACAAACATAAAATGGCAACAGTTATTAATTTTAAATCATTGCGATAACATTTCCGATTATCTCCCGAAAATTAAAATCACGTGAAATAAGCAGACGAGAATATTGTAATTTATCTTTCTTATTGTTGCATTTATAAAGCTATTTTTATTAACACAAAAAAAAATCAGACCCCCCATGGAGCGATTGGCGCCAAAATTGAAACAACGCCTATTTACAAATAGATTCACATTTATTCCAAATTTCATCCAGAACGTAGCATTACTTCTTGAGAAATGGCACTCACAATGAAAAAAAAAAGAACATTCGATTGCGCCACCCCCTTTTCAGTTTTTGACACCAAAATAAAATCAGCTCTTATACCCACTAAGGTCTACTTGCCGATAAATTTTTCTTTCATTCCGTTCATTATTTCTTGAGATACAGCAGTCACAATTGACGACAAAAACGTTCTATAGCTCAACCCCCGTTTGAGTTATTGACACCAAAATTGAATCAGCACCTGTTCCTGTTAATGGCAACATATGGACCAAATTTTGCTTGATTCCGCCAGTTACTTCCTGAGGAATAGCAAGCACGCGTAACTCAAAAAACGTCCCATTGCTCCACCCCCCTTGGAGGAATTCGCGCCAAAAACCAATGGGCACAAGTTCACATAGGGGCACATATGTGTACCAAATTTCGTTCGATTTCGTGCAGTAGTTTTTGCTGTAGAGCGGCCACAAAAAACTGGTCACACACAGACGTGACACACATACATACACACACACATACATACATACACACACACAGACAGACAGACATTTTCCAAAAATAGTCGAAATGAACTCAGCACACCTCAAAAACGTTCGAATCCGTCAAAATTCGAAATTCGAAAATTTGTATCGTGAATATAATACTTTCTTCTATATATTAGATTATAGAAG